>NC_135867.1:29538868-29610892 GCF_031162955.1 Sander vitreus
TGATACCTCACACAATAGTGTACATCAAACGGGTCGTTAGTTATTAAAGGGGGTGTGGCTTACACATATGGGGCAGGGCAAATGGTCACCAATTAAAAAGGAACGTTCAATGATACCTCACACAAGAGTCTACCTTAAACGGTTCACAAGTTATGAAAGGTACATGGGCGCGGTTAAAGTATAGGGGGCGGGTCAGTATCACATGTGGACCACACATATTATAAGTCTCATGTAAATCGGATGATGTTTGTCATATAAGGCTGATTTCCTGTTGCCACCAGGGGGCACAATAACCAAAAGTCAATTTTTGCTTATAGATGTCCTCAGGCCTGGACCCTTGTCAATAGTGAGAAATTTCGGCCAAATTGGACAACGTTACACTCAAGTTACAACGACTTCTTCGTTCATCGATAAATGCTCAAAATGGCCACCTCGCCACGCCCACACCGTTGGACAAAAACTCAAGCTTTTAATAACTTTTCATCGTAAAGGTCTTGAGATGGCACAAAACAAATTTGAAGTTGATCGGATGAAATCTCTAGGAGGAGTTCGTTAAAGTATAGCACTTTGACTTTTAGGCCTACTTTCTGTTGCCACTAGGGGGCGCAATAACTTTGAGTCAATATCGGCCTGAAGATATCCTCAGGGTTGGACTCTTATGAATCCTGAAAAGTTTCGAGGCAATTGGTCAACTCAGGTTACACCCACTTCCTGTTTCGATTCTTTTAATAACTTTTCATCTTTAACGTCTTAAAATGGTACAGACCAAATTTGAAGTCAATCGGATTAAATCTCTAGGAGGAGTTTGTTAAAGTATGACATGTGGAAATAGCCAAAATCGCACTAATTTTGAACCTTCAATTCAAAATGGCGGACTTTCTGTTGGGTTTAGGATATGGCTCCAATGAGTTTTTTGTACGTCTTGACATGCTACATATGTGTACTAAGTTTCGTTAGTGTACGTTAAACGTACTGCAGGGGGCAGAATTTTTTTTAACATTGTAGGGGCGCTAGCGACCCATTTTTTGCGCCTATTCCCGAATCCCTTAAAATACGTAAATCTTCACCAGGCTTGATGTGACTGCCAATTTTGGTGAGTTTTTGAGTATGTTAAGCCCCTCAAAAAGGCGATTCATTTGCCGTAATAATAATTCCTTCAGTTTCAATAGGGCCTTCGCCGCTGTCGGTGCTCGGGCCCTAACTATTGAGGAAATATTTTCCTTTGACATTGGTCCAGTATTAAACGAGATCGCTGCAGTCGCCAACGGCGAAACAAGCTACAATGTACAGTAAGTTAACAGGACAATTGTCCAGCTTGTATTCACGTTAATAAAAGTGCTCGTTTTGCCACTGACAGGCTCAGATTAATATTCTCTATTAAGTGTCTAACAACATTATGGAAAGGATTTCTAACTAGGTCGACCTTTCTGTTAAAGAGTAAGATCCTTTTTTTAAATATAAAAAGTCCACGAAATTGCATTCGCTAAACCCACCAGAGTATGTACTACCATGTAAATAAACAGTAATTTTAGCATCGTAAAATATGGGCATTCTAGAACATCTGAGCTCTGAGCAGCGCTTGCTCTGGCTGAGCCTGCGTGTGTAGGGTGCAGGACTAGACGTTTGGTCAATGTTTTCTTTCTTTCATTCCAATTTCGGAAATCACAGTGAGACATTTCCGGGGACAGCTCCAGCCAGGGACCAGTCACCGAAACCGGGGGCGTCTGGTCACCCTACTATAGATAGACGACTAATCTAATGCTAATTTAGCCATCTAGCACACCCTGGTCTGTCTGCCTCACTCCCCCGGTGCAAAGAGACTTAATTCGGGATGAGAGCTGACAACAGCCCCCGGGACAAGTAGCAATAGCTAGTTACCGTTAGCCCCCAGCCAGCTAGCTGCCAGCCACTACCATTACAGCAATCCGTACCCGGCCAGCACTTAACTCCAGTGCCGGTGCTAACGACGCTAACGGCAGTTTAATGAAGCTTCGGGAAACAGTCACAACAGCGGCCATCCATAACATTAGCTACTTCTCCGTTAGCGCTACCGGTGTTCGTGCCAAAAATCTCCTCCCTGCCAAATTTCTCCCCCCTTCGCTTTAGCTGTCTTTACAGTTAGCTAAATCAACCCGAAAGGTGGGTTAAGCACCAAAACAAATAGTTAAGATTACAGAAAAGTTCATTCAGGGCAGCTTGGAGATGTTCTGCTGCTGCACAACAGCCATCGAACGTCCTTGCCGTCCCAGAGATTCCCCTGGCAATCCCCATCCACACCCATCTCTCAGTCTCATTGAATAGCTAGCTAGCGTTACAACAAGCCCCGTCCGCCCGGTGTTGAAACCATCCAAAAGGTGAAATTGACTGTGTGAAATTGAAGTGGTTTGAGCTGCTGGCTAATGTTAGCTTGCTGGCTCACTAGCTAACTGGTCAGCTACCAATACAGATCGAATCAAGAAAAAATAAGTAATTATGTTGGGGAAAATGCAGCTATTTTATTAGAATGACATGAAAAATTTTTACTTAATGTAACATGAATAAACTTGAATGCATTCGAACCAGTGATCCAACAACTCCCATAATTCCACGCAACTTCCTAACGTCATCAAAAGTCCATGTTTACAATCCATTGTTTTGGTTGAGAGACCCCTAGCGGCAGAAAGTTACATATTGTACATTTAAGTAGTCTAAGAAGTGAAATGCTGGATGGGATTTGTGGCACTTTATAAACTTTTCAAAATACTATGAATGGCATGAAGCTTCACTGAAGACTCTGCTACGTAATGGAAGAGCTACCATGCCATTCAACTCTGTATTTGAGATTCAGAGGCCAAACACGAACACCACTTAGCTACTTCCATCATCAGCTCTGGACTACATCCAGAAGATGTTAAAATGAAATCCCTTTATTCCATTCGTGTGATGCCACTTTTTACAATTTTTGATGTATGAAACGAAACTTAAACATATTAATTGTTAATTGTATTGGGGTCATTAGATGGACAAATTGAAATTCTTTGATCACTTACAGTATTTATTTAGCCTTTACCACTAATAACAGTGTCCAACAAGAACTGGTGAGTCAAGTGGACAGCCTCTGTGGTAAACAGTTAGCAAACATGCAAAGGCTAAGCAACGTATAGATCTGTTAACATGATGAAGTCCATAGTCTTTGGACTAAAGCGGCCTATGTAATCGTAATATCCATGGATGTAAATATTAATAAATGTGAATATGATGAATAAAACACTTGTTAAGAATCCTGCTTTCTTTAAGGAAGTCATTGTAATAATAATGATAAAGTAATGAAAGACTGCAGTAACTAATGTTTAAGTAATAAGCAATTAATGAGTTGTTACTAGTTTTTCCCTGCTCCGCAGCTGGTTCAGAGTTCTTCAGCACCGGCTCATGAAAAACAGAGGTCAGTATAATGGATTCACAGATATTCATGCCTCTCCTAGTCTGTTCTCTAGTATACAGTCTTCCATTAGGAATTATTAGGGAAGTACTTTTTAAGTCGTAAAGAGTCGTATAAGTCGTTCCTGATTCGTTCCTCACTTGTTTCTCAATTAACTAATCATTAACTAATCTAATGAATTTGATTAGGAGTACTATTTAACTAATGGTTCCCTAACAGTTAGTTCCTCATTCATTCCAATCCATTTATTCCCTAATAACTACTCACATTGTGTTATTATTTCTTATTGTAAAGTGTTGCTTTAATAGCCAGCTTTAGCCACATCTAAGTGTTGTTCATTTCCTCTTACCTCTCACGACTACACTACTGTTCCTCATTCTCCTAACGTCCTAGGCTGAAACCAATCTGCAGCAGTACATAATACACCTACAATGTACACAATGCACTATACAATGCATACACAAGTGAACAAATTCGTTTTTCAGTATCTCCCTGTATATATGTATAATAGCAATACCAAAAAGAGCTTTTTGGTAGGATGAAATACCTCAAAGTGCAATTGGCATTAGAACCATAAAGCCACTGTGTGTTCAGAATGCATTTGCTCCAAAACAGCTTTAAGTGGGTTCAGTATGTCATTAGGGTATTCAACACATCTAGAGGAAATCCTATCTTAGATGCCTCAGACACTCATACACATACACCCATGCTCATCATTTTGGCATTTATTGGACAGTTTGACAGTGAAGAGACAGGAAAAGGGGTAGGGGATATATAAAATGCAATAGAACTGATCATGATCTTTTTGCTGCAGATACCGATTGCCATTGGCCGATGAGCCATATCGGTCAATGTGTAAATGGCCGATACTGATCGTTTTGTCGGTGTTTTGTTTGGTTATAGCAGCTTGTATAGCTGTATTACAGCATAGGTAAGTTTGACTGCTATGTTGTCTCCACCAGGGGGCAGCATAACCTAGGCCAGTAATTCCCAACCAGGGGTACTTCTGCAGGAAAGATTGGAAAGATTGTAGAGCAGCTAAACTAATTTGGAAAAAAATATAAGTATAAGTACTACTGTAAACATAGCCTACCTATATTTTCTATTTCCTTACTCTTTCCTGGAAGCATTCAAACTTATTCAATACAAATTAATTTAAGCATTTTGCAAATGCCTGGTTGCATATAAAATATTCTATTTCAAATGTGTATATACAACCCCAAAGATTGTTTTAATTAAATAATACAAATAAAATATGAATACATCTTTGTCTAGTTATTTTACAATGGTTTCATGTAACTAAGTCATCTAATTAGGGCCCGAGCACCAACAGCGGCCAAGGCCTTATTGAAACTGAAGGAATTATTAGGGCCCGAGCACGAAAGTGCAAGGCCCCAATGGTGTCTTGCACTGAAAGTGCGAAGGAACCTATTGTTTTTTGTCAGATAATTATTATTAGGGCCCGAGCACAAAAGCGCAAGGCCCAACGGTGCCTTGCACTGAAAGTACGAAGGAACCTATTGTTTTTCGTCAGATTATTATTATTATTATTATTTTTACCAATTCCTCGTCACGTTTTTGAGGGTGTTAGCATGCATGAAAACTCACAAAAATTTGCACACATGTCCCAACTGGTGAAAATTGCAAAGTTCTGTAGTGATTGGGCTCGGGCGTTGCCAGGGGGCTCCATAGCGCCCCCTAACGTGCACCTTAAATTGGACAAAAGTAATAAGTTAATATACCAACTTTTGAGGGAACATAGGTCTCATCTTCAAGTCCATGGTGCTATTTTTAGAAAAAATTACAAAATTCTATAATTTCCGAAATATTGGTTTTGGTGTAAAAATCTTCATTTTACGAACACTTGTTTGAGGACTTTAGGATGCACGAAAACTCTCAAGATTTTGCAGCCATGTGCACAATAGTAAACTCTTTCATCTGAATTCACATTTAGGCTTGGGAGTGGTATGGTTGCTCTATAGCGCCCCCTAATTGGTTTTAGCACTTGGGCACATTTTTGACGGCCTCAATATATACGAAAACTCACAAAACCTGGCGCCCACATAAACACCTGGGAGCTTTGCAAGACTGTACAGCGATTTGGGCCAAACCTGTAAGTGGGCTCCATAGCTCCCCCTAATGTGTGGAAGGCCTTACCTTGGACATAGTTGACCCTCATGAACGGCTCATCCGATTTTTACAACATTTGATGGGTACCATCTAGGGACACTCCTGAGGCCATCTCTAGAGTGGGGTACTGAGGGGTCAAAGTGGGCGTGGCCTATGAGACCCAAGTCTAGATTCACCACTTACACTAATGTGAACAACTTTAAATTTACAGAGTAGATGGATAACGGGTCATGGACCACACCTACCAAAAATTACACATGTGGACCACTAGGTGGTGCTATAATGTTTTTTTGCCTTTAACTCCCACATTATATATCGCACATTAAAAATACTTACATCCACGTGTTCCTTGAATCAAGCTGAATCACATAATATAGGCCACGCCCATTTACGCTTACATTTTCATCCGCAATATCGCGCAATGCACAAAACTAACTTTTTCGAACTCGTCCTAGGCCCGGTGACAGATCAGCACGAAACCTGGTAGGTACCATCTCCAGATGGACGTGACCAAAAGTTACTCAAGGAATTTTGCTACGTTAAAGTATGCGCATTTGACGACGAAACAAATTTCCTTAGCTAGCTACCACACACGTATCATATCATATCTCGGCCAAATTAAATGTTATCAGCAAAGAACTTGAGATCTTTGTTCAACATCCCACTATGATGCTCTGTACCAAATTTGGCAAAGATCGGCCTTTAGGGGGGCGCTATAAGCAACGTTTATTTGTTTTGGCCAATAACTCAATGCATTTAAATGGGAAATTTGCAAATATCTCTGCCACAGTAAATGCAATCTACACGAACCTTGTGGTGCTCGTTCGGCATGCCGCTCTAAGTCTCTGTACCAAATTTGGCGAACATCGGTCGTTAGGGGGCTCTATAATCAACGTAGACAAGTTTTGGCCCTTTTACTCAATGTTATTGGGATATTTGCAATGGAAATGTACCACAGACCTTGCAGCTCACACTTCTCAATATTTACTGATGTTTGCCTCCTACCGGTTTTTACTTTTGCGTGCTCCTTTGGTTTTTTACAATAAACAAACTTCTTAACCCACCTGACAAAGTTTCTACAACCTTCACAGTGGACAAATTCAACTCTTTTCTTTCACTTTTTCAATCCAAAATCAACACCATTCATAAGCGCCGATACCGTGCAATTAAACATTGCAGTTGGTGCTAAGTGGAGCGTCTGTCATAGTGTGATTGGTTATGTCGGAGGCATTGATTCTTAATTTCCCACGAAGCACCCACGGAGGAAAACATAAATCGGCCTATGACACCATTTGCAACAACTTGACCACCTCCCCTGCTCCTTCAACCACCACACCTACCTCCCCCCCTCCACCCTCTCTCACTCACCCTCTGTCACTCTCTCATTTCTCTCTGCTGTCCCCTGTGATCAGGGGGGTTAAGAAGTATGTTTATTGTAGAGAATTCTTAAAGGTAGTCTGTATATGCATAGAGGTGAACTGTTGACCACTACGTTTGCAACGACGACGTACCGCAGACGTCGCGGCTCGCGCCTCTCGATATGTACCAACGTTTGCCTCCCCGCCGCCAGACTTCGGGTTCCGCTTTCGCGCGCTCCCCGGGGCGTTGGGGGCGACTGGCGTGGGTGGCTTGGGCCCCGTCATAACTGCTTGCAGTTCTAGTTATAATTAGGGCCCGAGCACATTTTTTTGATGGCCTCGATATATATCTGAAAAACTCACAAAAATTGGCGCCCACATAAACACCTGGGAGCTTTAGCGAAACTGTACAGCGATTTGGCCCATACCTGTAAGCGGGCTCCATAAAGCGTGGAAGACCTTAACTTGGACATAATTGTCTCGATCTTCACCAGATTTAATACACATATTGCTCTAGTCATCGCGGACATATTTCCCATTTACCTTAATTAGCTCCGCCCAAGCGGAAGGCAGCCATTTTTAATTATTCATTTTTCATGTGTTTTACATTCTTTCGAACTCGTCCCTAGGCCGTGATTTCAATCTTCTTGAATCTTTGCAGGTAGTATCTATTGATCCTCATGACGAAAAAGTTATCCAAAGAATTTTGATAGTTGAAAAAAATGCGCAGAGTTATAGCAACTTCCTTTCTAAACAGGAAGTTGCGTTATCTTGGCAACAATTATTCAGATTGCCCCCAAAACTTGACAAGGTTTTCCCTCATGGCAGGTTTAGCATCTGTGCCAAACTTAGTGGCAATCCGCCAATAGATGGCGCGGTTTTAAATTGTTTTAATTAATCAGCAAAATATTGATATATGGGAAACATACTTTGTCTAACTCCTCCTGGGCTGTGAGTCCAATCTGCACGAAAATTTGGATATGGACTTGGTGGATCCTCGTGACTAAATGTTATCAAAAAGATTTTTTATAGCTAAAACAATGCGCAAGTTATGGAGGACCAACTTCCTGTAGGAGGTTGTCGAAACAGGAAGTTGCGTATGTTACCAAGATTTATTCCGATTGACACCAAACATGACACAGCTGTTCAGCATAGGGGCTTGAGCATCCATGCCAAATTTAGAGTGAATCGGCCATTAGGTGACGCTGTTAGAATTTTGGTTATTAATCACTCACATCGCGATGTATAGGAAACCTACTTTGTCTAACTCCTCCTGGGCCGTGAGTCCAATCTGCACAAAAACTTGGATATAGACTCGGTGGACCCTCGTGACTGAAAGGTATCAAAAGAATTTTGATAGCTAAAACAATGCACAAGTTATGGAGGAACAACTTCCTGTAGGTAGCTGTTAAAACATGAACGGTTGTATCTTGGCAAAAGTTATTCCGATTTACATGAAACTTAGAATGTGTGGTCTACATGTGATGTTGCGTCTGCCAGTACCCCCGACTGCAAGAAGGCGAGGGCCCGTTCATCGCTGCTTGCAGCTTTAATTATTCTTTATACGGCAAATAAATCACCTTTTTGAGAGGCTTAACATACTCAAAAACTCACCAAAATTGGCGGTTGCATCAAGTCTGGTAAAGATTTACATATTTTAAGGATTTCGGGAATAGGCGCACAAAAATGGCTTGCTAGCGCCCTCTACAAAGTTAAAAGAATTGAGCCCCTGCAGTACGTTTAACGTAGACTAACAAAACTTGGTACACATATGTCGCATGTCATGACGTATAAAAAAGCTCATTGGAGCCATACCCTAAACCCAACAGGAAGTCTGCCATTTTTAATTGAAAGTTCGAAATTAGTGTGATTTTTGCCATTTTCACATGTCGTACTTTAACGAACTGCTCCTAGAGATTTCATCCGATCAACTTTAAATTTAGTCTGTGCCATCTTAAGACGTTAAAGATGAAAAGTTATTAAAAGAAAAAGTTTTCGTCATAGTTCCTAATTTTGGCAATGTTACGAAGGTGAAAAAAGGCTGTTCTTGAGGTTTGTTTTAGGTGGGCGTTGAAGGATATATCCTGATCAAAAATAACTCCTAGATTTCTGACAGTAGTGCTGGAGGCACTCAATTACTCTAGATGGCATTGCCATGGCAATGCCATCTAGAGTAATTATATCTTGGGATAAAGATGTTCGGAGGTGTTTAGGGCCCAGCACAATAACTTCAGTTTTGTTTGAGTGTAACTTGTGGTGGAAGTTGTAGGTCATCCATGATTTGATATCTCTAATGCATACTTGAAGCTTGGCTAACTGACTGGTCTCGTCTAGCTTGATTGATAGGTATAATTGGGTGTCATCCGCATAACAGTGAAAGTTAATTGAGTGTTTCCTAATAATATTGCCTAGAGGAAGCATATACAAGAAGAAAAGGATTGGTCCAAGCACCGAGCCTTGAGGAACGCCATGGCTGACTTTAGCGTACCTGGAGGATTTATCGTTGATATTAACAAATTGAGATCGATCAGAGAAATAGGACTTAAACCAGCTTAGTGCAATTCCTTTAATGCCAACTAAATGTTCCAGTCTCTGTAAAAGGATGGTATGGTCAATAGTGTCGAATGCAGCACTAAGATCTAATAAGACAAGTATGGAGACAAGTCCTTTGTCAGCAGCAATTAGAAGGTCGTTAGTAATTTTCACCAGTGCCGTCTCTGTGCTATGATGCTTTCTAAATCCTGACTGAAAGTCCTCAAATAGACTATTCCTGCGTAAAAAGTCACATAACTGATTAGCGACTACTTTCTCAAGGATCTTGGAGAGAAAGGGAAGATTCGATATAGGTCTATAGTTGGCTAAGACGTCAGGATCGAGGGTGGGTTTTTTCAAAAGAGGTTTTATCACAGCTACTTTAAATTACTGCGGTACATAACCTGTTAATAAAGACATATTGATCATATCTAGTAATGAAGTGTTAACCACAGATAACGCTTCTTTAAGTAGCCTCATTGGGATGGGGTCTAATAGACAGGTAGATGGCTTTGCTGAAGAGACCTTTAGCATTAATTGTTGATGGTCTCGGTATCGGAAAAAAAAGCAGTCTAAGTATATGTCAGGTCCTGTCGTTCTTTCTAGCACTCCTGCACTCAAAAGTGAACCGTTAGAAGTTAAGGGCAAAAGGTGATGAATTCCATCCCTAATTGTTATAATTTTATCATTAAAGAAAGTCATGAAGTCGTCACTACTAAGAGCTAGGGGAATAGATGGCTCAATAGAGCTGTGGCTGTCTGTCAGCCTGGCTACAGTGCTGAAAAGAAACCTTGGGTTGTTCTTATTTTCTTCTATTAGTGTTGAGTAATAGTCTGATCTGGCATTTCTGAGGGCCTTCCTATATGTTTTCAGACTGTCTTGCCAAACCAAACGAGATTCTTCCAATTTGGAGGAACGCCATTTACTTTCAAGTTTTCGTGAGATTTGTTTTAATTTGCGAGTTTGGGAGTTATACCAAGGTGCTAGTTTCCTTTGCTTCATCATCTTCTTTTTTGAGGGGAGCAACAGAGTCTAAAGTCGTCCGTAGGCAGGCCGTAGCACCGTCTACAAATTTATCAATTTGGGAGGGACTAAAGTTAGCATAAAGGTCCTCTGTTATATTAAAACACAATGTTGAGTTAAGTGCTGTTGGAATATCTTCCTTAAATTTAGCTATAGCACTGTCAGATAGGCATCTAGTGTAGAAGGTTTTATTTAATTTCGTATAGTCGGGTAGTAAGAATTCAAAAGTTATTAAAAAAATGGTCTGATAATAAGGAATTCTGTGGAAATACTATTAAATCTTCAATTTTTGATGCCATATGACAGCACAAGGTCGAGGGTGTGGTTAAAACAGTGCGTGGCCTTATGCACACTCTGACTGAAACCAATTGAATCTAGTAGTGAGTTGAAGGCAGTACTAAGGTTGATTCTCCTATTCTGTTCTATCGTTGCAGTGGTTGTTTTAATTCCAATTAGGTTGTTATGTATGGCACCTCGCTGGTTTACGTTTGATTTTACCAATCTCAGTCGGGGGACAGACACAGTAGTTATGGGATTAAGGATGGGAGGCTGCTCCAAAGAAGGCACAGAGGAGCGTGTAGTGCTGTACCTGTGATTACTGATTTTACTGATTCTTACTGGAATGATACAGCTGGTCTGTGGGTTAGCAGAGTTATTTGAAAAGGAGTGAGAGTTTATGGGAGTGAGAGACTGGGAAGTGCGCTTGTACGTGTGTTTACGGGGTGCAGACAGTCAATATAAGGTCTTGGTCTGCACCCATGTCTTGGTCTGCACGGCGTACCGTAGATTCTCACATAGCATCTGGCTGCCGCGTCTATTGGGATGAATCCCGTCCCTACTGAACAGGGAGCCACGTTCCCAAAACAGATTAAAATTGTCAATAAAACCGATGTTGTGGATGCTGCATGTATGCTGGAGCCAGGTGTTGAGGGTGAGTAGTCTGCTAAAAAGGCATACTCCGCGACCTCGAGATGGAAGTGGGCCCGAAATAAAAATCTTCTTCCCAGTGCTTTTTAAAGCTTCAATGAGAGTATCACAGTCTTTCTATGTGCGCTCACTCTGCTGATAGGACATTTCGTTATGTCCACAATGGACCACGATGCGTTCAATAGAGGTCGGGAGTGAGGGCATCAGGTCCACAGCTTTAGCCAGGATGTCTGCAACTTTGGCTCCAGGAAAGCAGTGTGTGACAGCATTAAAAAACCGTATATCCCGAGTGATGGAGTCACCAATAATTATTGTGGAGTGCGGGGGCGTGAATGGCCGGTGGCAGGAACAAAACAGGCATTATCGGTTTCAGATGGACAAGGAAAAGAAGAGGAATATTGCTTACCATTCGGAGGGGCAGTTTGTTTTTGAGGAATGTTGTCATTTGGCCGGTTCAGGCAAGGGATGCCATCGGACCGACTGATTACCGCATCCCTAAGAAGTTTTCGGCGCGAGGCAGCGGTCCTCTCTCATGACGACAGCTGGTCATTCAGCTTTGAAGTGGGGCTCGCCCGGGTAACCGCGTCGGCCGTTACCGGGGAAAGATTCGGCTTCGACAGGGCATCGAAGTGACTGGAGAGGCTGAGGACAGGAGGCGATGGAGCCCTACCCAAGGCTCTCTTTCAGCCGCAAACCACTTTAGTCCAGGATGGCCTGATGGTCGGTGTCGAGCAAGAGGATGGATGTGGCCAGGCGGATGGGTCCCAAAGCGCAGTATCCTGGAAAGCCGCCGACAGAGTTGTGATTTGGAGCGATTGATTTTGAGCAACGTCCAGGTAGGCTGTTAACAAGGCATCTTTGGTTTTTAAGTCCTCTGAGAGCCGACGAACTTTTTCCCTAAGGTCAGAAATTTATTTGTTTGCATTTTCAAGCAACGAGGAAAACCTGTGGGGAAATGGGGACTCGCCAGGTGTGGAGGTAGCCATGGAGCTGGCGTTAGCCTGAAGCTAATGTTTACTACTCGTAGAAAATGTGCGGTCCTCCACGCACAGGTACGTAGATTTGCGTCGATTCTGGCTCTTTATAGAGACTAAAGGCTACCAGGGGGCTAATAAGAAACAAAAAAAACTAAGCAACTAGTACAACATTTTCTCGAAATAATACTGTTTTCCTCCGTCTGTCTTCTCTCCCTCTACACTCTCACACGGCGTTACCTTCCGGTCACAATCCAAATTGTGCTCTCGCGAGAATCACGCAAATTCTCATGCATCTTGCAAGTTGTGACCGTTATCTTCTCATCATTGTTACTGTTATATTGCTGTATGAAAACTGCTTTTCATATTGTTAGAAGTTTGATGAATATATTCTGGCAGTTGTTGAAATAATTAGAAAAGGCTGATAAAGTTGCAAATGTGTTTTAAATAAAGTCAGTGATGAAGGGCAATATGTAAAGTGCTACACGTGTGTTTCTAAAGTGGTTCTAACAATGGACTGGTTAGAGACCAATACACCTTTAATTATTTTAGTTGATTTATTTATTTTTGTATTCTTTAACAGTAAAGGATGATGTATGTCCTCTTCCATGTGCATTTTATTTGGCATTTTAGCGCACAATATGTGTTCTGTCCAGTAAACTGGGACTATAATTTGGGAGGATTGTACAATTATAAAAATGTATCCTAGTTGTACAATCCTCCCAAATTATAGCTTTACTTCTTTAGTTCACTGGACCAGTAACTATATAAATAGTTGAGGCTACTGTACATACAGTACATTCATGAAACAACAGAGAGAGGACACCTCAATGTTTTTTTTACCTTGTATTTTGATGGCGGGAAATAACTGATAAATACACTGTTACAGTCATGTTTACAGTGTGCATTGAATTTATCACTTAATTAGCTTTATAGTTTCTAGACTTAAAAGCCAATTTCTCTTAGTGTTTTTCTTTTCTTGATCTAGGCCTATATATACGAGGAAGCAAAGCATATACTATGTAATGAATGAAACTCTGTCTCTGTAAAACAAAAAACAGTGAACATTTACTGCTCTTAAATTAAACCATTCAAGGAGTCACTTGTCATTTGCACAAACGAACAGTTTGCCTGAAAAGTGAGCAGTGGAAGTTAAAATGTTACTCAGGAAATTTATATTTTAGCCCATAGGAGAGAAAGGGAGAGACAGAGTGAGACAGAGTGAGAGAGAGAGATTTACTTGTAGATTAGTGGTTTTAATTGATCTTAATGGTAAATTTCCTGAGTAATATTAGGCTGTACTCTTCTAACTTTTAAGGCAAAGAGTACAACTGATAATTGCCCTTCCATGTGCATACATGGAAAGCCTTAAGCGGGGAGAGCAGCAGTGCAGGATCCCCATAGGGTACAGAACAGAGCATCATCAATGACAGAGAATGACATTGATTAAGTCATATTTTTAATCTTTTACATGTTTGTGTGCTGCTGCGCGTTCCTGTGTGTGTAACAAGCATAGTGTGCGTGTGTTGTGCAAGAGCCTAGGTGGTTTTTACTAATGCGCTGTTAAAATAATGAAATGCTGCGTTATTGACTTTAGACCAGGTTAAAGTTTACTGATTATTGTTTTTATTCTATCTCTTATAGAATACACATATACAATGAGTGAAGCTAAAGAAGCACAGCCGTTCTAACTGAAAGAGGCAGCAAGGGTGTGGCTGACAATGAAAACACATCAACAGTTAAACATGGCCTCTTGTATGTTCATGTTCAGACTGGTCATTTACCTGAAGCAAACCAAACATACTGTCGTCACTGTCAGGCCATTGTTGATGGCTCTGTAAAGCTAATCTTTAATTGTGTGAATATGTTAAACAAAGTTGAAACAGCTTTTTCCAAGACTAACAGGGGTACATGTTAATGTAATCATCAACCATACTTATTAAAAAAAAAAAAAAATCCTTTCGATGAATACAGCACTTTTTTTCTATGGTTAGGCTATCTATCCAAAATCGACAGGTCATTTGGTTCAGTCATTAAACAGTCAGTAGACAAAGAGGCTGGAATTAGACAGGTGAAACTTGAAAGGCCCGTTTTTTTGTCTAGTACATAGAAAAGTGAAGCTACCTCTTTACCATTTAATTTCCATGCTGCAGCACGCAGGCTGGTGTTTTGCATAGTTAGAGTGCAGCTCTGGAAGGCTACAACACACAGTACAGTGAACAGTCCCAGCAAGCATTAGGACATGCTAACACAACATATTATTCCATACACAGTATTAAGAGATTTATTAATTAAAGGCACATATAATTACTGAAGACATTTACACTTACAGGCTTTTTACAAGTGTAAACAAGTTTTTAACAGGATTTTATAAGACATTTGTAATGCCCCAGGAGAAAGAGGCACAATACAACGCTGCACCATCAGTGTCTAATTCACTAAACAACAATATTGTAATTCATTATTAAATTGTATAATTATTTTAGGATGACAGAATTTTTTTTACATTAACATCAAAAAATCTAACATTCATTCTTCATTACTCCAAAGTACCCCTAGGGGTATGCGTAACCGTATTTGAGAAACACTCTCCTTTTATCTACCATAGGGACATCCAAGAGGGCACTTTTATGGCATTTTGTTTTTTGACATAAGGGCATCCCATGAGTCCACCAGTGGCTCAAAGTTTCGTTAAATCTGCTTTCAAAAACAGGGCCCTGCTTTTTATGAAACGTGTCATGAGATCATTTCTGTTGTGATTTGGCGCTATATATATAAAATTGACTTGACCCAGTGAGCCGTGAGCAGCACTTAAACCTTCTGGGGTCTGAGGCATGCTCTGATATTGTTGTCAATTTAAACAAATATATGCAGTATGTGTGGTAATCCTGGGTGAGTGAGTCCCGGGCGCATGCTCATGGGCCTGACCTTGAATTTCTGTTGGTCCACATTACTTGCCTCGGGAGTTTCCTCTGTTACATATTTGTCACACTGGTGTATATCCATCCGAGGGCAAATGTAAATATTATTGCCTGTGAACTTATCCACCAAGTAATACAGAGGCTGCAAAAAATATCTCCTGATGCCCCTAACATGGTGATATGAACCACTGCACACTGGCAAAAACACTGAGATTTCCATCAGTATGTCACATCAGTATGCCCTACTAGACGCAATAAGACTTTAGATTTATGTTATGGTACAATTAAGGATGCATATAAATCTATCCCTTTCCCTCCCCTTGGGTCGTCTGACCACAACTGTGTGCATCTCATCCCTGTTTATCAGACAGCACTGAAGAGGGGCAACGGTGCTGAAGATGCATGTTAAGAATTGGACTGAAGACACTTGTCTGACTCTATAGGGTTATATATATATTTATTTTGTAGGGGGCGCTAGCGAGCCATTTTTTGTGTGCCTATTTCCGAAACTCTTAAAATACGTACATTTTCACCAGAATTGATGGTCGCCCTGCAAACGTTCTTCCAGACTCGGGCTTGGACCCCTAAAAACACTCATGAGTTGTCAGTGAGCTTGCAATGTTTCGGACTGTCTGCTCGACCTAATTGCATTTTAATATACTACATTTATACACCAAACCTACAGTAGGCCTAGCTAGGCTATGTGCAGAACATTGTATGTTATTTCAGAAGTGAAAGAATGGCTTTTGTTGTTGATTTGCTTTACCCTGACCTCGAGCAGAGACTTCACTCGCTCGTCTGAATCATATCCACTCATGATTACGTAGCCAGCTGATTCGCGGGACTGACTGACTCCTGCGAGAACTATGGGGTGCCGTTTGTAAAATGGCTCACGCTGAAAATAACAGCAACATTTTGTCACATTTAGCTTCAAACAATGTTTAAAAAACTGGTATGAATTTTTGAGGGTCACTTTTTTGCACATTTACAACAATAGTTGTCAACTTAGAGATATTTTAAATAGTTATATCCAAATATTTAATGTTACACCTAAAAGTTAAATGTTAAATCTAAATCTAAATCTAAATGTTAACTTTAAATCTAAATCTAAATGTTAAATCTAAATCTAAATGCTAAATCTAAATCTAAATCTAATTTTTAAATCTAAATGTTAAATCTAAATCTAAATTTAAATGTTAAATCTAAATCTAAATTTAAAATTTAAATCTAAATGTTAAATCTAAATCTAAATGCTAAATCTAAATCTAATTGTTTAATCTAAATGTTAAATCTAAATCTAAATTTAAATGTTAAATCTAAATCTAAATTTAAAATTTAAATCTAAATGTTAAATCTAAATCTAAATGCTAAATCTAAATCTAATTTTTAAATCTAAATGTTAAATCTAAATCTAAATCTAAATGTTAAATCTAAATCTAAATTTAAAATTTAAATCTAAATGTTAAATCTAAACGTTAAATCTAAATCTAAATCTAAATGTTGAATCTAAATGTTAAATATTAAATCTAAATGTTTCGGGTGAAACTAATATGCAAATTCAACATGCCGGTAACCGGAAGTGCCAAAATAAAAGCTTGAGGAGGTCAGTGTGTGTTTATAGTGTCAATTGACCATAGACAGTATATAAACTGGACCAACAGATCCCGTTGCTCTGGACGGAGACCAGTGAAGGATATTAGAAGCACTTTTCCGGTGATGACTGAGCGTTACTGCGCAGCCTCCAACTGAGCTTGAAGACGTAAATGTGACGTGAGCAACCTGTCTGAAAGTTGTAAGTCTTCTGGTAGCTGAGAAATCTCAATCATTCCGAATCTTGCAGAGACAGAGAGCGTAGGTATATGTAAGGAGATAACATAGGCACAGGCTAATTATTGCTAACTAAAATGCTAGTTAACATTAGTAATTAAACTTAAACAGCTAATGTAAGTCGAAACTGCCTGCAAGCTTCTCCTGTACTATACGGTAATTCCTCTACTATGCAACAGTAAGTCACGTGGTTATGACATAATCATTAGCCTATTTTTACAAAAACGTCTACTACGGAGCCTAACGTGAGATACAAGGTAATGGAGCATTTTATACATTGTCGTGTTTCTTTAGAAATAAACAATGGACAAATAGAGACTATACACGCTTCAGATGTAAAGTTATTCGCTGTCAAAGTGGCACCAAAATGAATGGCAGTCAATGGAATGCTAACGGGAGGTGATGGCTTGGTAGCATCAAAACGGCGCCATAGGAGCTACGCATTCTGGGGAGAGGCTTACCCCTTTGCAAATAACAAATAAAAACCATCTCATCCGGGGAAATAGACTCTTGGATATGGATTATCGTGATAATAACTACCTAAAATAATAAACATGTTTGGAGAAACTGTATTTGAAGAGTACTTTGAGTTTTTAGTGTCACTTTTATGAAGGGTGTGGGACTTATGACCTGTAGCCAGCCACGAGGGGGCTCACTTTGACTGATCTGTCATGTTCGCTTGCATAAAGGCCAGCAAGAGCCTTTCCCCGCCCGCCCCCGACCAGGTACGGTACTGTCGAGACTTGAACAAAAAATGCACCCATTTTTTATTAACTGGAATCCCTGGGTATCCTAGACATAGACAATGCAACAGACCTATTTTGTCTCCATTATGTCTTTCTACCCAGAATCAACTGCACTTTGGAGGAATTCAAAGCTGGATTTAACAATCACTCTATATCATCTGAAGGAAATAGAACACCAGTTCAGCTTTTTACTCTGGACAATGATTTGCCTCATCTTCACAACCCAGAACTCTCAACAGCAGGGGTAGTTTTTTGTTCCTCACCAAACTCTCAAAGAGGATTTTCCCCATTGAATGACAGGGATTTGCAAGAACTGAATGATGCCATTAACCCTCTTCAAAATGACAACAACATTGGCAAAACATTGTTTCAGAGAACACAACTGTTTATTTTTGATAAACTTGTAAATGTGTGATCTTAGCATAACATGGACAACTGGGTAACATTAGCATTATTGTACTTTCAAAAGTACACTGTGAAACAAATATTGATGTTTTGTTGTGCTTCTTGAACTGCAAGATTTAAAGCATCTTGCCAGCATATAGATGTTTGAAAATTACATGATGGCACATACTTATTGTCAATGTTAAAAAGGCTACAGACGCACTTTGGCAACTGTTAGAGTTTTCTGTCAAGTCAAAAGCAATGGTACTGTGGATAAATACAAGATGACTCATGTTATGTGAAAGAACAGTGAAATACTTTTCAGGGCTCTACAGATGTATTGATACATAACTGTCTTCCACCACATTGCAGTACATTGTTCCTGATTTTTAAAGTACCTAAATATGCAAAGTAAAACTACTCAGTGAAGTAAAACGATACCTGTCAGTGTTTTATTATATCTTATACATTACATACATAACTATTGTATCTTTATTATGTATCTCTGAGAAGATGGCTGTTCATAAGGTAAGTTTTCAGCTTTGTGACGATGCATTATCTATATCTATTGAAACAGTTGTACATTTCATTTTCCAAATTGTATATATTTTAAATATTGCTTGTGTAGTATTCTATTATTATTTCATTTATTTCCAATTATTTAATGTTTACTCTGTATGTGTGCTGTGTGTCTGATATTTTGCTGCTGCAACACCGTTATTTCCCATTTTTTTGGGATCAATACAAATCTATCTATCTATCTATCTATTTTGCAGCTAATCCAAAAGGTTTGTGTAAAGTGCTTGAGGAGTAGGAATAGGAGAATGATTTTTTTCAACACATGAACAAATACATTCTTCAGTTTATTACAAAACATTCAACATCAATAAATCTGAATATACATGGCTTTCAATGGTGAGGAGGGGAATTAAAAATTGTAATCTGAAAAGTACTTCAAATTTCTACGGAAGTACCTTACTTGAGTAAATGTACATAGTTTATTCCTTCACTACTGTTTCAGTATAAAAAAACTCTGGTAGTTAAATTCATCAACCATCATTGTTAAAAACACACACACACACACACACACACACACACACACACACACACACACATCACAAGGTTAAAGTAACTATATTAGTGATTTATTACTCCGATGACTGATTCCATATCCTTCCAATCATACAGTACAACATCTTACAGTATAAAGAAGGGTCAGATACAGTCCTCACAGAGGTAAACATTTTTTGTAATTAAAATCCACAAACAGGAATAGAGTTTTTAACAATCAAAAACCACAGAAACCACATGGAAACCAGAGCCGATAGCTCTATCAATCCCTTTATACCAATACGTACAGCCAAACCTTAGTCCTTAAACTATAATGAACTCAAAGGGGCTACAGTTGCACACTCTTGTTCAAGTACAGCTACTGAATGTTTCCACTTCCATTCCACCAAAATAAAAGTAACTGTACTGCTGTGGAATAGTCAAAAAAAAAGCTTAGCTTACTACAAGGCTTACTACAATAGTCTTCAGATCAGAACATTGCATTATTGAGGTTTTCCCTTAAATCAGGGTCACATGAGCTTGAAGGATGTCCCAAGACACAATGTAGTCCACTACACTCGGGGACAGGAATGCAGGTGGTTCACCCCCTTGCACTATTATTGTAGACATCATCCTGCCAATGGTTCGATACACTCCATTTTGCAAGTGGAGCATGTTCAGTCTTGGTGTGCATTCATTTGGTGTGTCTGAAAGATTAAATAAATTAAACAGCACATTCTGTATTATTTACTCTGGCATTTACAAACCAATATTTGTGAACAGGTAACCACAAAATATATTATAAATACATATACATATTTATAAAAAACCTTCAAAAGCTCTACTGTCCTGGAAGATAGCCTTCACCAGTAAGCGGAAAAACTCTCGTCTGGGACCCCCAAGGTCAGCCGCATCTTCCTCAGCATCATGTTCATCGCTTGCAAATGTGACATAGAGCGTGTCACAGCTTTCTGCAAAACTGGGTTTCTTAAACACACATAAGGCTGTGGTCCAAACATTGGCTTGACTGATATAAATCTGTCTTGTTCCCAATGTAATAACTCTCTCACTGTGAGCTTGTAGAAGGCCTGCAATTTCTTCTTTGCTCAGCATTTCAGATGACCTTTATTAAAAAAGACAATGATAAAGATAAACAGACCTTTGGCTATCTGTGCATTTACTCCACTATCACCTTCAGTGCACGATGATATAACTGTTCAATGTTGTTTGCGATGTTTACACTGGTGTAAACAAGATATTTACAGTGGTGTAAACAAGATATTTACCGTAATAAAAAATTACTTGTAACTCTTACTTTAAAGTATTAACAGCAGGTCCATCACACTCTTCTAGTAGACTACACTGAATTGCATTCAGAGAGAGAGAGAGAGAAACTTATATCAGAGGTTCATAATGTAAACAGACCAACATCTACACTGCTGTATTTCTATGAAGCCCAAACAATATCTTACACAAATTCTGCCACATTATAAGGAAACACTTGTCTCGGCTCCACTGCCTGGCCCTGACTTTCACTCTCTTGAGTGCTGCTCTCTGTCTCCTGACATCTGGCCTCACTTTCCCTCTGTGATGAAGGCACTGTACTCCGCACTGCATAAAGAAAAGGAGGTCAAAGGGAAATATTTTTGTAATGATGTTAATCTCATTTTAACTTAACCCTAATTCCATCTTTAAGTGTGTTTCCTTTAAAAAAAAATGTAAAGGGCAGCCTTTAAGGATTTAGGGTGAAGCAAAACTGAATGAGATGAGCTAGGTTTGAGAGTTGCCTCTCCCTTTCAGTACAAATGGCTGAATTGTGCTACTAAGCTCAGTTTACACCTCTTATAATGACTTGTAGGTAGATGAATCAAGACATCCAATCCAAATACAGTTTACAGGTTGCTTACAGTGATCCATGCTTAATTTCTGTCAGGCTGGCTTTACCACTACAAGTCTTAAGATCACTGTACTGTTCACACTACACACCTGTCTTGTACTCAGGAGTGTTGTGGTTTGCACACTTCATGACTGGGGGGGGTGTCACACATTACATTACATCACATTTGGTTAAAGTTCGTTGATTGCTCTTGGCAAGTGGAAAATCAGGGCTACAATCCCAAAGTGTGACCTTAACTTTTGCAGTAAATAAAGCAGTAATTACTGAGTTGTCAAGGACACAATTGTATGTGTGATTAATAAAGTATACCCTTATACTTTATTAATCACACATACAATTTAGTACAGTGAAACTTGTCCTCTGCATTTAACCCATCCCAGGAGCAACCATAGCACAGTACCCGTGAACCAACACCAGATTCTGAGCCAGTGCCTTGGTCAAGGGCACTGACTGGATAATTAACCTAAATGTGCCCGTTTTTGATGGTGCAGGAAACCCACACAAACACGGGAAAACATGCAAACTCCACATAGAAAGGACCCGGGCTGGACTGGGGTTTGAACCGAGTTACCATACAGCCCATAGAAAACATAATATGAACAAGTGCTTTAACCTACTTCTTCTTTGACGCGATGGACTTTCTTGCAGTCTGTCATTTTCACTCCCTTGACTGATGAGCACACTTTCACTTGTGGAAGGTGACACTGTATGAACTAAATGACATGTTATGGACAAAAGAAGGGAAAATATATATCAGTAATTGGAAACAAAGTACTTAACATTTTTAATTTAATTACCCATATCTGAATTTTGGGATGAGCAGAATTAGAACAGATAAAAAAAGAAGTGGGTCTGAGAATTTGAAATGTTATTTCGTAACAGGTTGTAGGCACAGTCAACAGTTATTTTCTCACAGCAATGGGTTTATCATTTACTTATAACAGATAAAAAATGTACTCAAATACTCGAATGGGAATGACTGGCCCATAGACAATGCAAATGTTCTTCTGAAAATGGCAGTCATTTCTTCTTTAAGTTGTGCATCTTCCCAATAAGGCCATCTCGTGCCAAATTTGCGCTTGAGTCTCCCCTTGGAATGTGGATTTTTGATGCTGAAGAAAAAGGCAAGCACACAACATCTCTTGTATAGTGTTTGCAGGCTTTGTTTTCTGACAAAACGTGAGTGTGCAGCAGGCCTTTGAAGGAAAGGGAACCTGAAATCAATGAAATCACAGACAGCTGTGCATTACAAGAGAGCAATACGTTTTTAGTTCATTGTGAATGCAAACTGTAGATGCAAACCAACTAACTGATAGTATCATCAACCCATCATGGGGTCTCTATACGATTGATCGATTACCAAGTGGTTCATTAACCTTTTTTTGTCAATAAGCAATTTATTAAATCAAAATACTGGTGTTGTGTAAAATATGCCACCGTGATTGGAACTAATGCCGAAACATTACACCAAACAAATTAAAAAAACCAACAAAGCCAGGTTACATGAGTATGAAAGTATACTGAACAGTATGATGTCCCAGTGGGGGTGGTGGGTGTGGCTGGCCCCGGTGTGTTATTGTAGGTGGTGGGAGCCTGAAGAGACATTAGCAAAATATTAGCAACATTATATGTCATGTTTTTAATGTTTATATGCCCAGCAGTCAAAAACCAGGGTTGAGATTGGCAAAGGACAAAAAAGCAGGGAAATGTAGAAACAAAGAGAGATACATTTGATGCTTTTTTACAGTATGCACACTGGTACCTTATTCACATTAAATTAAATGTCTTTATCATTGTGACTGCCATCAGCATTACTCTCTCTCTAGCCAAGCAGAGAACGGTTTTATCTTGTGAGTAAAGGCCAGCAGGTAAGCCAAGGTGAGATGTCTGACTGAGGACAGAGGCAGATTTCATTTGACTAACAATTTACAGTGTCATTTGCGGGCCTGAGGGGTGACAAGTAGCCTCCGTTAGCTGTAACGCTAAATTATATAATTTATGCTTTGCTGCTCAGAACATCTTCACATAATCTTGCACTCACACACACCTTGTTTTTCAGCTCATGAGTTCATCCCACTTACCAGTGTGAGTTTTACTGTTTATAGAAACAAATGTGCTACACATAAAGTGCATTGGTGCTAGTAGCAAATCTCTACTGGTAGCTAGTTTAGTGAAGTTAGCCTTGACAACAATCCAATGCTACGTGATTTGGAAAACATGCTTACCGAGGTGGCCTGTGGTGGCCCTGAAGCGGTTGCTGTCGCTGTTGAAAAATGTTGTATAGCCGCCAGGACAGCTCTGCCAATGTTCTCGGCTAACGCTGATTCATTGGATTCATTTTTGCAGAGCGACCATGGCCGACAGTACCGTACCTGGTCGGGGGCGGGCGGGGAAAGGCTTTAGATTTAACAATTAGATTTACATTTACATTTACATTTAGATTTAACATTTAGATTTAACATTTAGATTTAGATTTAATATTTAGATTTAGATTTAACATTTAGATTTAGATTTAACATTTAGATTTAGATTTAAATTTAACATTTAGATTTAGATTTAGCATTTAGAGTAAACATTTAGGTGTAACATTTAATATTTGGATTTAACTATTTAAAATATCTCTAAGTTGACAAATATTGTTGTAAATGTGCAAAAAAGTGACCCTCAAAACTTCATACCAGTTTTTTAAACATTGTTTGAAGCTAAATGTGACAAAATGTTGCTGTTATTTTCAGCATGAGCCGCTTTACAAACGGAACCCCATAGAGAACTCACAAGTCATCGAGGACTCTTACGTTTTAAGGTTTAATATGCAGCCCATGTATAGAATACATTGAGTAGGCCTGTGTGTATTTTTAAGGTATTTCTTTGGGCTTTTTGCCTTTGATCCCAAAGCTGTAGACAGGAAAGGGGGAGAGAGAGTGGAGAAGACATGCAGCAACGGAGCGCAGATTAGAAGTGAACCCAGGGCTGCTGCAATTAGGACTAAGCCTTGGTACATGGTGCACGTTCAACCAGGTGAGCTACCAGGGCGCCCCACTTTAGCCTGTGTTTAACACATATACAATTAACACACATTCAAATAGTATTTTTTATGAATTCAAAAGTGAACATCAAACATAGAACACTGAGTATCAAACAGGTTTAAATGTAAATGTAAATACCTGACCAAACATACTAAAGTGTGAGCCCATGTAAAACTCAGAATGCATGCTCATCTTGGAGACTGACAAATGTGGGATGTTTTTGCTAAAGCGCTAATCAATAAGCTCAAAACATATACCAATACAGAACAAGTGTTACTTAAAGTCCAAAATTAAATTATTTAGAAAAGAGTATTTTGTTAGAATATGAAAATCAGGTACTGAGATGTACCTGTATTAATGTGAAAAGTTTGTTTCATCTAATTCCTGTAACTTAAAAAAACACATTATATTTAAAAACAAAAAAAACACACACATTATTTGGCAGTGGACATATTAGATAGTGCGAATTATAATGTTTCTGTCAATATTTTTGTCATGCTTGTGTGATAATAACTCGTGAAGCTATTAATCTAAATACATGACAACCAGCTGAGTTTCGCCTGCGGAGCTCCCGACACCTAGAGGGTTTAAGGAGCAAGGATGTTTAGTTTCTTTATTATTTACCAATTTGAATATTATGGCCACAAATTGTTTCCACTGTTACTGTCCAATTGCCAACTACTGACAGACAAACTGGAATAGTTAAGCTGTTACATTTTTACATGTATGAAAGACTTATATATTGGAACATTGGACAGTAATGTGAAAGTTGTTTTTGAGATGTGGGACTAAATGTAGCAGTAAGGTAAAGCTAAATTGTGCTCATATACTAACCTACAGTTTGTTCTATTTGATCCTCCTGATGTTCTTGGAGTGACCTCTATTGCTATTTGCATGATGGGGTTTAGTCTCGAGCTGCATTTGTATTTGCCATGCAGAGTCCAGTGAAATAAGATCCTCACAGTTCATTGTCTTTTAAAGCATGCACTGACTTGTGCAGACAATTGGACAAGGTTGTGCAGTTTACTTTCAAAATTCTTCATTCATTAGCAGACTTTTCAACAGAAATAAAAGTAATACTTTGATTTGACAGTTTTGGACATTTTAATACAGAAATTTTTATATCACCTTTTTCTGTTCAGGGTTGCAGGGGCTGCTGCTTATCCCAGTACTGGGTGAGTTTCACAACAGAATAGAAAGTACCATCAGGTATGTGTAATCATGCAAAGAACACTGTCAACAGACAGCAAGTGCTTAAATGTGTGTTTGAATGGCCTTTGTGTGCTTTTTTAGAAGCTCTGTAATCCCACCAAACAATTGCAACAGAAAGAGACTAAATAAGAGAAAGGGTTGATTTACCTAGCAGTTAAGGCTGTGGCTCCTCTGTACTTGCTCCTGTTACTCAGACCGTGCCCTTTGTCTGGAGCCAGGGCTTGGTCCGACACACAAATTTGCATGCCAAGGGCCACTTGAATGCGAAACTCCCCGGATTCTCAGTACCTGACATGCAAAACCAGTGGGGGACCAGTTAAAATGGCGCACACATACAGTCAACACAGGTGTACTCCAGTCATGAGCATCCTACCCCCCCCCCTTTCTTTAGAGCTCCAAACCTCACCACTCTTCCCAGAGAGTGTTATGGAAATAAGCACTGTGATTTTGCTAGGATACTGTACCTGCAGATTGATGAGGGTTGGATGTAAGGTGATATCTAGGTTGGTCCATAAAACTAAAAGGATCAGAGGTTGAGGGACAGATCAACAGAAGTTGAAGAAAAAGACGACTAAGATAGCGAGAATTCAAAGGATGCCTAGGTCTTTCCTTGTTAAAAAGAAACGTGGGGCATGTGGAGCATGGCAATGGAAAGAGCCGGAACAACTTGAGTGGAAAGAAGATAATACAGAAGGTAAGAATTTAAAGTATCTTTAAATGTATTTTCAGCTGTCAGAATTAGGCAGAACATCAAAGTTGGTATCATGTATTTATTTTTGTTTGTATGTACTGTATTTATGTATGTATCCTATGTATGCATGTATGTATGTATGGTATTTGTATATGGTCATTCATTTGAGTTTGTTAATTTACTTATAAAGCAAACAATTGTTTCTTTTTATCCCTTTTAGTGAGTGAAATTGCTATGGAGCAGATATCCTGCAGTCCCGACACCCAACAGCCTGCAACTGTGCCTCAGTCAGTAGCCACCGTAGGGTGTGGGACAGCAGCAGGAATGAGAGTGTCAGTACCTTTTGCAGGATCAGGTGGACCAGGGGCTAACACCAGGCCAGACTGGTCCACACTTATGCTACGGGGCTCCTTCTACCATCCCAGTACACTGGCACTGGTCAGCAGAGCAAAGGTAAGGTCAAGCTTTTCTTGTCAAGTATATATCTATCTATATATGTCACTCCTATATTATGACCAAGTTTACTGGGCTTCCATACAAATGCTCACCCAACTTTTGGCAATTTTTTACTGTGTATTGATAACTATCTTATATAGCTAGTAGTATCAGCTAGTGACTGCTGTGAATAGGACAGCTGACAGCCTGGAAAAACATCTTAATGAAGGAAATGGACTTCACTGGAAAACATGAACTAGCAATCCCTGGTGGTAGCAGTTTAGTATGTTAGACTGCACCATTTACAACCCAAGCCCACCATTTACCCCAAGAGTCAGCGAGAACAGGGGTGAAAGATGACTCACAGGCAGGACCTGTGCTATCAACCTTGAAATGGAACTCACAACAAATAGGGAAAGCACTTCAGTGGAGCCACAGTATCAAAGGTAAGGCCTTATCACACCAGGGACGTTTTCCGAGTCCAATTATTTTACACATCAATATTTGTTTTAAACAGTTGCTTTTGTCATGAGTACTTTTACACAGAACACCAATATTACGCAGCGATAAAGTAATGTAATTTTTTAAGGTACATATTTCTGAGCTTTTGCACCACAAATAAAGGCAGCAACCAATCATGTTGTGTTGTATACTTATAAGGATTATAATACAACAACAAGGAAGCTGTAGTCCGAAACATAGACTGTATGGACGTCAAACTTAAAAATGACTCCTTTTAACCTTGACAAAGACATCATTTACAAAAGACAATCTTTCCATTCTTACCTTTCACAGCAACAGACTACACTGCCCAACATTTTACCAAAGGGAAATGATGCAAATCTGTCGCTGTCTAGTTTTGATGCGAAATATTCATCACGCCCCTGGTGTATAATGGCCTTTAAAGGAAAGACAACTGCAGCTACAGTTTGTATGAGTGTGAAGTCCAGTGACCAGTAACCAAAGTTCACAGGATATATGCATCCCTGTCACTAAGGACGAAGCAGAAGGTAGCACTGTACGGCAGGAAAGTGCTGAGAGTAGGCAGCCAAGAACTGCCTATTTGGCAGAAACCCAAATAATGTAATAGAAAAAATTACTTGGGCTAACGTAAAGGCCTGATCAGGTGCAAAAAATGACATTTAATAATAATCTATGAATATGGTGTGGAAATGTTTAGGGTTTGTAAGAGAAGGCAAAAGATAGTTTTAGAGGTAGTAAAGTCAAGGCAGCAACAGGGGATCTTTGGAGAGTGAAGGCAACTTACAAGACAGTGGAGGAGGGCTACAGATAGTGAGAAAGAGGGCAGTGATGTGCTAGATTGGCAACTTTAAGGAAAGCAGAAAGTCTTAAAAATAAACAGAAAGAAAGAGATGGAAATGGTGGTATGTCAGCATCCGTCCCCTGGACCTAATGGTGTACCCTATAGGCTGTATAAAAATGCTCTGAACGTGTGATTTTTGTGGAGCCTTATTAGAGTAGCATGGATGAAGCAGCTATGCATGGTCTAGCAAAGGGCAGAAGGGATCTTTAGGCCGAAGGAGAATTATTCAGTTTATATAGAACAATTTAGTCCTTGTTAATGTAGAAGGTAAGATTTTAGATTTTATTTTAGTTTAGTGGGACAGAGATTGTTTGGGTACATAGAAAGGATTAGGCATAAAATCCTTGTCCCATGGCATAAAAATTTCACTTCATGAGGTTTTTTAACATTAATGTGAGTTCCCCTAGCCTGCCTATGGTTCCCCAGTGGCTAGAAATGGCGATAGATGTAAACCAAGCTCTGCTCTGCCTTTGAGAAAATGAAAGCTTAGATGGGCCGATCTGGAATCTCCTCCTTATGACGTCATAAGGATGAAGGTTACCTCCCCTTTCTCTGCTTTGCCTGCCCAGAGAATTTGGCCCGCCCATGAGAAAGAGAGAGACATCATGGCTTGAAAACAAGTAAAGCATGTGTCAGTACCCGATCCGTACCGCCTGTACGATCCGTTCTGTGCATGCGCATAATTACGTAGTAGAAAACTAACAATGTCCCTGTGCGATTTGTACCACGCATGTGTTGAAACACTTTATGACCAAACATCACAACTTTTTTATTAAATCTTTATTATACAATAGTCATAGCTACAATCGAGACTTGTCACTGATCCAAAACTGTGTAGCGACGTCGTTGTTGTGTTGTTAATGTCAATGTTTTTACTTTTAATACTTTGTCTTGACTAATAACCATAGACTGTCTATTATTAATGCGATGAAGTGTAAACGTACATAAGTGTCCTTTTGAAGACGGGATGACAGCTCTTCCAGCCACCACTGCTGTATACCACTATAGTAGCTACAAGCTAACGGCAGTAAACATGTCATCTTAGCTGGCAGTGTTGTTAAATTCTCCCCAATTCCGGGTCACATTCCTGCTGAAACATGTCCGATTGTGTAGTGTTTGGTTCAGAAGCCTTTATCTGCGATTTTTGACATTAGAAAGTGCTGCTTCGTTCCACTACAATCTAACGTTAGCATACTCATAGCTAACTATTATAGCTGCATGCTAACACGACATAGCAGAGCATATATAGCTAGCTATATATGTACGTATGTAGCAGGACTTTGTACCGTAAAAAATCACCAATAAAGGCTTCTAAACCAAATACTATATACAAATACAGTAAAGTGACCGGGGTGAAATGTCCAGCATTGAGCTACATAATAGTTTGCTAGGAGTTTGCTGGTCTCTCACAGAGATCTCATTTGTAGCCATGTTTTTACCTGATACTTTCATCGAAGTACAAACACATGAAGTGAGAGGTATACACATGCTTAAACTTTATTTAAAGCATGATTAACCTGAAGCAGGACGGAGTCATGACTTAAAACACCAAAGCAAGGCTTCAAGCAACTACCTTCAAAGTTGCAAAGAAATGATGAAACGTAAAATTTTAAGCCTTTATTTAATTTGCTACATGGTGTTGTACTGGATGGCTGGACAACCCTCCATATATCATTAACAGATACTTTAGGCAACTCCAGCAAACACCTTGTAAACTTCATCTCTGCCATCGTAACGGTCTACTGTCACTGTCTAATGTTTTCTTCTGGTAACCAGAAATGTCCAAACATCCTTACGCCAATGCGTGCATAGAGCTGTGAAGTTTGCCGGTGTTCGCGCAAGCGTAGAACTGATCAGGCAGTGTCGTAAAATCCTGGCTTCCCCCCTCCTCCTCCTCAATAGCATTTAAAACTACAGACACAGAAATGGCACATCCTAAGTAAAGCTCATTGTGGGACTGGCTCTAGTGGCTGTAATTCTGCACTAAGGCTGAATTTCGGGAAAGAGACTTCAGATATAGTATTAGAGGAACACTAAGGCCTATATAAAAAGCATCTAAAAAGCAGCATGTCATAGGACCTTTAAGCTAATCACCACCTCAGTGTAGAAAGCCAAAATACCACGTTTTCTGAGTGCTTGGAGCACACCAGCATTTAAAGCATATTGTGTAATGATAACTGTTTAGACTGCACGTTTCCTTGTAAGCTAACTAGAGTAAGAAAAATCCTGATGCTGATCTGCGTTATCCATGTTTTCATATTCATCAAGCAGTTGTGTCTTTCTACCAGCCCCGTCCCCGTACTTCCCCCAGCTCAGGTGACTTTGTGTGCTCAGTGTGCCACAAAATATTCCCTCTGCAGCGCATGTTGACTCGACACTTGAAGTGCCACAGCCTGGTGAAGAGACATCCTTGTCGATTTTGTGGCAAAGGATTCAACGATACCTTCGACCTCAAGAGGCATATGAGAACACACACAGGTCAGGAATAAACTTTACTCACTCACTCACACACACACACACACACACACACACACACACTAACAGACATAGAGTTTTGGAAATTAGTTATGTCTGCTGCATCCTATAGGCTTTCTTAGAAAATTCTTTACTTAAATCAAAGTATTAGAACCACAATCTAAAAATACTCTGTTACAATTAGAAATTATTAAAGCTGTAAGCAGAGCTGAATGGGCCCTTGCACTCGAGTCAAGTCAGGGGTGCGGCAGCTCCCAGTCGATGCAACAGTGTATTTCCATGACCGTCGAACACTGTACGCAAGATTTAGACTTAATTCTCTCCATAGTGCATAGCATTTGAAATGACATATTTCTTATTGTGCACCACTTCCTGGTCCACTAATTGGTCAGCACAATTTAAAGATCTTGGCAAAGCTATCATTGGTCAGTATAATCTAAAGACCTTGGCGAAACTAAATTGTGAAGCTTTTTATTTTTTATAATCCGGTATGGGCGTAGCAGGGTGGTGAATTTAGATGTTCCCTTGCCAAACAGGAACTAGTTTGTAACAAGACTGTACATTGTCTAATCTGCTCCAAACTCGTCAGGCTTTATAAGCGTCCTGGCCTGAAGACATGTACATATCAATTTTGAGTTATAATGGTAGCACCCCCTACTGGCAACAGGAAGTTTCAGTCGTTACACTTTGATGTCCTCTAATGGGTTTACCAGATTCACTTCAAGTGTTCAGGCAAGCCTTAAGATCTTGATGATCCTTCAATTTTAAGTGATTTTTTTGTCGAAGGCCTTCACCGTGGCAAATTATTATGCAAATATTAATGTGCAAATTATGGATGAGTTTGACCATTTGCAGGCTACTTTAACAAACTCCTACAGATTTAACCCTATTAACTTCAAAATGTGTCAGTACAATCTAAAGACCTTGCCAAAGCTAAATTGCTAAGCTTTTGCACTTGCATCCAACGGTGTGGCTAGGTGTCAAATTACTATATAAAACCAGGTAGTTGTTAACTCCAGTGTACATTGTTTAATTCGCCCCAAATTTTTTATGCTTACTTAGAGACCAGCCTGAAGGAATCTAGTCAATAATGAATTATAGTCATGGTGCCACCTTCTGGCAACAGGAAGTCAGCCTTGTGGGACAAAGATTGTTTGATTAAGTCTAACTCTTGCGTGCAGTGTCATGGAAACGACAGTCATGGAAATTTAAGGCCCCATCGACTGGGAACCGCCAGCACCCCGACGTGCGCAGAGTGCGAGGGCCCGTTCATCGCAGCTTTAATTTATTCTTAATTTTATTCTACTATTGAACTTTTCTGTCAACAGTTACAGTGTCAGGTTTTACACACTCCACAAAGCAATTATTCACATATGAGTGTCCTTATTGTTCAGTGGTGATGGTGGTGTCCTCTTGCTGTGTTCTATAAACTGTCCATTTTTCCTGAAATTGTGTCTCTTGTAATCGTAGTTTATGTGTAATTTTTTCCATTACAAATACTTCTTCCACAGTTCTTCCACCCACTGCTCCATGGTCGGGGGTTCTGCTTTATACCATAACCTTGTTATTGCTTTTTTACTTGCCGATAGCAGAACTTTAACAAGATACTCATTCTCTTTTTGAATTATATCTTGTGTCAGATTTCCCAGATAAAGTACTTTACAAGATTTGGGTATCTCCTATCCTATAATTTTTCTTAGACCCCGCCATATTTTATCCTAATATCCTATTATCTTTTGGCATGACCAAAAAATATGCATATGGGCTACATCCATGTGTCCACATATTCTCCAGCATGGTTGCTGGTTACGTACAGTTTCCTTCCTATTGTTTGGAGTTATAAAAAATCTGACCATATTTTTCCAATTGAATTCTCTCCAAATCCTGGAGCTAGTGGCGATGCACTGCGTTTTACAAATATTAAACCATTCCTCCTCAGTTATTTGCTCCTTCAACTCTTCTTCCCATTTGTCTTTGATATAAAGAGAGGAAGTCTACTTGCATGACAACAAACTTCTATATAGGGTTGAGATTACTTTACATTTTTTTCCTTCATAGGCTTTCAAAAACACATCAATAACGTCATTGTCAGTTTTTATCTTCTTCTCATAATAGTCCCTTATCTGTCAGTATCGATATTGTTCATGTTCATCTAGTCCAAATTTATCCCTTAACTTTTCAAAACTCTGCAGCTTCCCCCGCTCGACCATGGTACACATCGCTGTAATGCCTTTTTTCATCCATTGCTTAAACCCTTTATCGTTTATACTAGGTACAAACCTCGAATCAGATGCGAACCAACTCAAAATCTTCGTCTCCTTCTCCAATTTATGTCTTTCAACAACCTTGTTCCATATTTCAACTGTAGTTTTGGTTGTCGAATCCAACTTGCCTAACTTGCGCAATAGCCCTTTGAGTGCTATTAAGTTTCGTATTTCAATGTCTTTTTGCCCTAATTCTATGCTTTTCTATCTTGCGACGTACTCATCCTTGCACCAATATATCTTATTTGAGCAGCGTAAAAATACTCCCTAAGGCTTGGTAAAGCCAGGCCTCCTTTGTTCTTTGGGAGATGCAGAGTTTTGTATCTGATCCTGGGTTTCTTTCCCCCCCATATAAACCTCGATATCCACCTATCCCATTCAATTAATTGTTTTTGTGGGATCATCACAGGCAGTGATTGGAACATATATAGAAGCCTTGGTAGAATATTTATCTTAATTATCTCTATCCTTGAGCTGAAATCCAAATTAATTATTGACCATCTCGCCAAGTCCCTCCTAATTTCTCGATTTATTTTTGCGTAATTCGCATCATAAAGCTTGTCTAATACTTTTGTGACATTTATTCCTAAATATTTTTATTTTTTTAGCATTCAGGTTGTATGTTTCTTTTATCTCTGACAAAATCTGTGTTTTTGTGACATTAATTTTGTATCCTGATCTACTCAGGATACATAGTCCTCTAATATTCTCATAACATTAGGTTGTTTTAGGAAGAATAATATATAATCCGCGAATAGCCCTGTCTTGTGCTCCTCCTGTCCTATTGTCACCCCTTTAACTTCTTCCTCCTGCCTGATCATCTGAGCTAATGGTTTGACAAACAGCGCGAAGAGAACTTGGTGAGAGGCAACAACCCTGCCTCGTTCCCCTTCCCAGATTGAATCGATTCGTCAAATTACCATTAATTTTGATCCTTGCCATTGGTTCCTGATATATTGACATAATGCAGTTTACAGATTCCTCATTAAATCCAAATTTTCCAATACCTTATACAGAAATACCCAATTTACACTGTCAAAAGCCTTTTCCGCATCTATGCTTACCAAAATTACACTTTCCCCCTTCTTTTGTACCTTTTCAATGACATGTAGTGTCCTTCTTATGTTATCTTGTGTTTTCCTTTCTTTAATAAAGGTCCTGGTCCTCGTCGATCAAATCCTGCATTAATGTCTCTAACCTCTTGGCTGTAATGGAGGTGTAAAGTTTATAATCTACATTTAAAATTGATATTGGTCTGTAATTACAACAATATGCCTTTCTTGAGGCTATAGTTAAATGACTCGCATAATAGTGGGGTTAATTCCTCTTTAAATGTTTTATAAAAGGAGGCACCCAATCCATCAGTTCCTGGTGATTCCGATTTTGCTCGACTAATTGCTTTTTCTATCTCTTCTACTGTTATTTTTGAGGTCAACGTTGCATTCTGTTTTGTACCTATTGTTGGCAAATCTAATTGGTCTAGAAACTCCCTTGAATCCTCTTCACCCACTGAGGTAGGCTGTGTATATAATTTATTGTAATAATCCACAAATATTTTTCTATTTCTTCAGGTTCATATAGGATTTTATTGGTTGCCGGGTCTCTTATTTTATGTATATTATTTAGTGCTTGCTGTTTCTTTGTACGTCTAGCAATACTTTTAGTGGCTTTAGATCCTCCCTCATAGTAAGTTTGTTTTATAAACCTAGCTTTCCTTTCCACCTCTTCCAACAGGATATCATCTTCTTTTTTCCTAACTTCTTTAATCTGGTTAAGCATTACCGGATCGTTTGTCTGTTTATGTTGGTGTTCCAATTCTTTCAGTTTCTCAATTTGTTTCTGATAAGTTTCTAATCTGGCTTTTTTAGCGTAAACCGTGTATGAAATCAGCCTCCCTCTTATTACAGCTTTTAGGGCATCCCATAAAATTGTTGGGTCTACTTCCCCATTATCTAATTATTTCCCCTTTTAATTTTTCACTAATCCCTTATTGTTCAGTATACCTTCGTTAAGTCTCCATACTGTATTTTTCCTCTTGTTATTCAGATTAATTTCTAGGTAAATTGCACTGTGATCTGATATATCAGTGCAAGATATATCTTTCATTCTTTCACTTTGTATATATCTCCCTTATTCATTAGAAAATAATCAATTCTGGAGTACATTGTGTGAGGGGCCGAGTAATGGGTGTAGTCCCGATCAACTGGATGGAGTTCTCTCCATACATCTAGTATATCCATTTCTGACATCGCCGTCTTCATATATCTATTAATTTCTTTTTTACCTCTCTTCATACTTGTTGTGTCTAACCTGTAGTTTAATACCACGTTGAAGTCCCCGCCACATACCAATGTCCCTTCCGTTTCCAAATTTAGGCTATAAGATCAAATATTTTCTGAAAAAATGATTTCCCACTATCCGGAGGGGCATACACGTTGAATAGTGTCACCAGTTGGTTTTCTAATTTACCTTTAATCATCTTCCCTCCTTATCAGCAACCTCCTTGATCAATTTTGTCCAAAGGAACTGGCAAATGAATTCCTGTAGCCTAACTTTTTAAACTTTTTGTGCTCCTCTCGCGTTAAGTGTGTCTCCTGCAGAAAAATAATCTGCATCTTCTCCTTTCTAAACTTAGTTAGAGCTTTTTTATTATTCAGGTCATTGATGTTCAACGACACCACCATTATATCCTTATATTGCATTGTTTATATCCCTTAAAATGATTCCTAACCCCTCCACTGTAACATTATCAACCCACATTTTCCTATGAACAAAATATGAACAAACCCAGAAACTGGAACTGAAATCCCAAGCAAAAAAGGGTCTTATTCCCCATAGGCCCTGTCTCCCTGTTGGTGGGAGTGAGGGATGGCCTTCTGTGTGCAAAGTAGCTAGGGGTGGACCTGAAATATATAAATAATATATAAAATAGGATTCCCATCCTACTAGATAAGTCCAACAGTCACTAGTTTGATAGGTCTCCTTGTCGATTTTTTGGAAACATTAGAGAAGTCTTGTGCTTCTGGGGTGGGGGAGTGGTTTTAAAATTCCTCATTTTAAGTTTGTTTCAGTGGAACCCTCTTTTTGTAAGGTAATGAAGTAGAATAAAATAAAAAAATAGAAAACCAGTCTAACGCAAAAATATAATAAGGATCAAATCACAACACAAAAGTTAACTATAAATCAAATAGTCCCCCTGTAAATAACTTCTGTAATATCGAAATAAAATGGCTATCTGCTCCGTTTTAGTAGCTCTGTTTCCAACCACTGTAGACGCTCTAACTTAAAAACAGGGGACATTTAGTTCTTCTGGGTTCCCTGTGGATTATCCCCCTTAAACCCCACTCTCAATTGACCTTATCTTCATCTTTTTCCTTCATCTTATAAACTCTTGTAGCCTTTCCCTCGCTCGGCTCCCTGCATCCCGGCATTCCTCCGGGGCGGTGGTCCCCCAGTTTATCCCCGGCTTCTCTCCAACGCGTTGCCATGAAGAGGCCCTCAGGATACACTCCTCCAGTGGGGGGTCGTTGCTGTGCGTCTCCGGTACCTTCAGCCCTCTGGTCCTCAAGTCTCGTGCTGCTTCTTCAGCGTTTTTGTTTTTGTTTTCTTGGGTGCCTCCGACCAGTGGAACCTTATCCTACTCAGTGGCGTTTGGACGTGGATCTTTTTGCTTTTTAGAGTCTTTTTAATCTCAGAGTAGGATTTACGTTTCTTCATCATCTCTGTGGGATAATCGTGGTCAAAAAATATCTGTCTCCCATCAATTTGTATTTTTTCTTTCCAGGCTTTAGACAGAATATTTTCTTTGGTCTCGTATTTCAAAAAGTTGACCACTATGGACCTCGGGGTCGCTCCCGGTGGTGGCTTCGTCCCGAGGCTTCTGTGTGCCCGCTGTATGTGTAGTTCAGTTCCCGCCAGTATCACGAGCTCCCGGCATAGGAGCCCGTCCACTAGCTCTGGCACAGATTCGTTGTCCTGTTCAGCCATTATAAATTCTCAGATTGCAGCGTCTTCCATGTCCTTCCACTTCGGGTCAACTTCTCTTGCAATTTCGTTTGCTGTTTTAATAGAGTAACAATGGCCTCTTTAGCATCCATGTTCCACTCTTACAGCTCTGAAATCCGTTCCTGTGTCTCCGTAATATCTTTTCGCTGCTGTTATATTTCCACCATGTTTTCTGCCATTTTACGGTTTGTTTCCTCTGTGAAGCCAGCAAACTCTCTCCTCACCTCTTCTTTAAATTCATCTTTGAATTTTGAGAGGTCCGCTTTCATTTCCCTCTTGAAGTCTCGTATTTCCTTCGTGATATTTGTGAGGCCCTCTAGTACCGAGCAGAGTTGTTTAGGGTCGCCATTTTCGTCGTTGGCTAACTCGTCTTCAAACTCGTCTTCTTGGTCTTTGGATGTCATTAGTTTCTTTAAACTTCTCTGTCTTCGTCCCCCACTCATTTCGTGTCAGTGTACAAATTGTATCTTCAGTTCTTTCATAGTTTTAGGGGGAGTTATTATTTAATCAACTCAGGAGCTCTGCTCTACTCTGCCATCTCGCTCCGTGCCCCCAGAAGTTCCTTAATTGTATTCTTATATGTGTTTGAGTGCAGTTTGCAGGTGCAGGTACACAATAATACAATAAAATAAATAAAAATAAATAAAAAATTGGGCTCAAAAATGCACAAACTTTGGTACCCATGTCAGACTTGGTGAACATTGTGATCTGACATTGGTCTCAGACTTGGCCTTAGCAAATTGGCTCAATAGCGCCCCCTATCAGTTTTCAAAGTTAAAGCCCCCTCCTTTAACTTTCACGTATAGGCATCAAATTTGGTAGACATATGTATCATATCCAGACATAAACGAAAGCCATTTGGAGACACCCCCTAAAGCCAACAGGAAGTCACCCATTATGAATTGAAAATTCATTTTTTGGACAATTGAACTCCTCTTACAGATTTTTCAATCAGGTTATGATTGAAAATTGGTCAGCACAATTTAAAGATCTTGGCAAAGCTAACTTAGCGCACGCCAAACAGTGTGGGCGGGACATGGCGTGGTTAGCAACTCGACTTTACATTGTCCAATCTGGCCCAAACCTATCATGCTTCACAAGACTCCCCCTGAAGACATCTACATGTCAATATTGAGATATAATGATAGCGCTTACTGGCAACAGGAAAGTTACAGTTGTTACACTTTAATTATGGTAAATTGGCTCAAAAGCGCCCCTTACAAAATTTAAAAGTTTAAAAGTAGCCCCTGCAGTGCGTTTCACGTAGATGTATGAATTTGGTAGCCAAATGCATCGTGACCAGACTTACAAAAACGCCTCTTGGAGCCATACTCTAAACCAGTGACTATTAACTCAAAGCTTGCAGTCCGGCCCGCAGAATAATAATTAATTCATAAAATGTGAAGAGGAAAAAATGTGTTCTGGTATTAAGCATTTCGAGCATTCACAGCAGGTAACATTCCACAGGGAGAGTGCAAAACCCAGCCCCCTGTATTTGCATCTCTATTCACATTCCAATTAGTTTCAGTATTGCGGATCTAATGTTGAGTCACACTGGACAACAAAGAAACAACAGCACAATGAGGACTAGATGGAGGAGATAAGAAAATCTCTTAACTTTATGTCGGAGGAAAAAAGCAAAGTGGCAAACCAACAAATAAAACTACTTGGGCTAATGGATACTACGGGAGCTCAAATTCATAATAAAGGAGAAGGATAAGAAAATATCTGACCTGGAGAGACATGGAACAGTATTCTCGAATGGATGACTTGATGATAAGTGGATTTATGACAAAACATCAAACCTACGCTCGAGTGACAGATAAGTAAAAAAGTGAAGAAGCTAAACCGAGTGAGCTACAGTCCTTGGAAAAACAAATGATTCAGTTCCTTGAAAGCCACAGTATTAATATACAAACAAACGTGATTTCAGCATGTCACACATTCCTTGGAAGGACAGTAACGCCAAACAAGATAAATGTGATCCTGAATGACCATTAACCAAGAAAAATGCTGATATTGCAAGGCAGCAAAAAGAAAGCAGCTGAAAGACTTGGACAAATACAGATGAACAGATATCTCTGCTTCAAAAGGCCAATTAGATCTATGATAACACGTATACAGGGCTCGACAGTAACGGTTTCCCGGTTGCCCTTGGCTACCAGATTGAGTCAATTGGCAACCATTTCATGGCAACCACCTGTTCAATATTTGTTTTTTTTCATATATATATATATATATATATATATATATAAACAAATCAAAACCTACAAAACTGGAAAATCTTATTTCAAAAGAAGTCAATATTTTATTTAGTTGTCTCCGTAAAGTTTAAACACTAGCTACGTTCATGTGCAACACAACATTTCAGCTAATGTGCAACCGCTTTCCAAACACGCGTTTGCCATGAAAAGATACAGGCAATGAATTTTTTTTGTTAACGGCGCATGTTCAAATTTGGTGCCCGGTATCTACCGGACGGAATACCAATGTGGCTTTCGGTGCCTCATTACGGTGCCACTTAAATGTCTGCGCTGGAGGAAAGTGCTTAACAGCATCATTAAAAAAGGCACAGCCAAATCAGCTTATCCAAACCACTTCAAAAAAATAATGAAACAAACATAACCAATTCAAGAGAGATTGTCAATGAATTTAATGATTATTTTGTGAATGTCGGCTATAAGGATATTGTGGAGCCAAAAGTGAAGGATGATATAACTATATCATGATATCATCAACACGCATGCCAAAAAATCTTTCTGAAGAGAATTGAGGAAGAGGAGATAATTGAGGTAGTAAATATAAAACATTCTCCTGATTGTGATGCTATTGATATGACACTGGTTAAAAATATTATCAGAGAATATAGCAAAACCATTGACCAATATCTGTAACCAATCATTCCACACATGCATATTTCCCAACAAAATGAAAATAGCAAAGCTCATACCCATCTATAAAAATGGAGACATGCACTTTTTTTTCCAAGTTACATACCAATCTCTCTTCTTCCTAGTCTCTTAAATATTTGAAAAACAGTTTGGACCACTTCATTGAAACCTACACATTACTGAGTGACCACCAATATGGTTTCAGATCCAACCAATCCACCACAATGGCAGTTATGGAATTAGTAGAGGAGATATCAACAGCAATAGAAAATAAGAAATTCAGAGTAGGAGTATAAACCTAAAAAAAGCATTCGTTCAGTAAATGAAGTATGTGTTGTCAAATTAATGAAGTTGTTTTTCTTTTTGCATCACTTCTTTTTTCGGGGTTTGTGTGCTTTTCTTTTTGCATCGTTTCATATTTGCAGAGCGTTTATGTATTTGGTTGTGTTGTGTATATTTGCAGCGCGTTTGCTGAATGCTGCACATGTGTTGTCAAATTAATGAAGTTGTTTTCTTAATTTGCTTGTGTTTTGTCTATTTGCGTGTGTTTTCTTAAGTTGCAGGGCGTTTGCCCCTGTCGGCCAACCCTACATTCATCAGTTCTTGCAGCTTTAATTAGGGCCCGAGCACAAAAGTGCCAGGACCCAACGGAAATCTATGAGCCAATATTGAGTTATAGTCATAGCACCCCATTCACCTGGTAAAAATTGCAACGTTCTGCTTTGATTGGGCTTGGGCGTGGCCAGCGGGGTAACACATGCCATGGTTCGGATAAAGGTTCTTTGATCTTTACGAAATTTGGAGTCAGTCATCTTGCATTAAGTGCGTTAATTTTCATTTTATGAACACGTTTGAGGACTTACGGAACCAAAAACAAACTTTGCAGCCATGTTCAAATCATATACACTGATATTGCATATTTTAATGAGTTTGCCTACCCGATTGTAAATGTGGTGAATATCTTAAGGGAGAATAGGGCTTCTTGTGCATTTAAGCACAGTCTGTTAATAGCTATTATTATTTTAAGCCAGGCCTATTCCTGACTGATCAGACTGATCAGCTAAATGATCAGAACAGCCACATTGATGGTTAATGTGTTGTTTTACTAGGAAAATAAATGCACTCAAATATTACTGCAGGGAGTTCTATAGACCTTTTTCACGGCAGACATGTTGACATGTCATAGTAGGAAAAGTACAGGTGTATTCAAAACCATTAATGATGGCTGCATTCCACTTAGGAGAGGCCCTGGTATTGTGTATGCTGACTCACTGAAATAGCTCACTGGGACACTTGATGGAATTGAGCCATCGTTAAGGTTATCAATTTCAGCTGTGCTTTTCCTACTATGACAAGTCAAAATGCCTACTGTTAAAAAGGTCCATTACTATTAAACTCTAAATTAGGCTGCATTTTCCTCATATGCCATAGGCCTGTTACTTTGACAACATTGCATGTTTTAGTTTGTGTTTGCAATGCGTCTTGAGATGGCTCTGCTGTAAAAGATGAATAAAGATTAGAGTTGTCAGCTGTTTGGCCAACAGCTGGCAATTATGGAAAGCTCCAATCATGAAACCTTAATGAAGTCATATAACAAAAAATATATAATAATAATTAAAATAATCTTTAAAAAATAAATAAAAATGTTTGGTGCAGTTAAGGGAAGCTGTCGATAGCACCCGCACCCCTACTTCCAAGGTCTATGATCCCAGAATATATGTGTGGTGTAGCAGACCTTACTACACGGTGCTGTGGAGATAGGTCTGGCAATGCGAGACTACTAAACCACTGATGCCAATCTAAGGCCACGTCCACACGTACCAAAACGATCTTTTTTTTTACCCGTCTTCCCTGTATTTGTTTCAAGAATAGTTACGTCCAAACGGATCCACTTGTAAATGACTCAACGCGCTACTTCATATTCCAGGCCTATAGGCCTGGAATATTATATTATATAATAGGAATTTCTATTATATAATATAATAGAAATTCACCAAAAAACGGAGAAGAAGAGCACTGTCACTTCCACTTCCCATCATAACATGACTAGCTAGGCTAACGTTCTCTTAATACATCCATGGACTATAATAACTTTCACCATTGCTCATTTTATAAAGGCCTCCGCAAGAAAACGTGGATTGCTTTTTATTTTGCAATTCTGTCTGCCATCGGACATGATTGCAGCGCGCTAGCTGGTTAGCTCTGCTAACTAGCTAACATCGGCAGTCAAACAAAACATCAATGATCCAATGTCTTTTTGATAATCTACACGTTTTTCTTGCAGTAGCCTTTCTACAATAAGCCGTGCTAAAAGTTACTATAATCCGTTCAAGGAGTTGATAAGCAGACAGATTAGCTAGCTAGTTGATACGTTGTCTACTTCCACTTTATAAACAGATAACCATAGCAGCTAACGTTAACGTAACGTAGCTGCTTTAGCGATGTTTAACGTTAGCTACATAACGTTAGCAATATATCTTGTGTAGAATCCAGAACCGGTAAAGCAGAGGGAAGTGTCAGGGAGCAGAGACAAACTATTTAGCTAGATGAAGTGAGCTGGTTTGACCATTGAGATGGGATATGCTCGCTTAGCTTCACCGCAGTGAGTGAAGTCGTGTGTGGCCGTGCACTAGAGGTCGAGGGGTGTGGCGATGACATCATTGATACGGATGCATTCGCATTCGCCATCCAAACAAAGCCAAAAGAGAGCCATTTTCGAATTTTTTCTCCCTGGGACCTGGTTTCAAAAAAGTGTGTTTTCAGGCAATGCGTTTACTGGATCCGTGTGGACGACAGGCCCAAACGATGCAAAACGTGCGTTTGCATCAAAAAGCGTCTCCGTGTGGATGGCCACTAAATGTATAAATGTATCCCCACAAACATGCACAGGAAAAAACTCTTTTCTCTCACCCTGCTGCAGGTATACGTCCCTACAAGTGTGAGCTATGTGAGAAAGCCTTCACACAGCGTTGCTCTCTGGAGTCCCATATGAGGAAGATTCACGGTGTTCACCAACAGTATGCCTACCGCCAGAGACGCTCCAAGATCTTTGTATGTGAGGACTGTGGTTACACCTCAAGTCGCCCTGATGAGTATTTCCTTCATGTAAGACAGTGCCACCCTGGCAGTCCCGCCCTCCGAAGGTACTACCGCCGCCAGGTCCATGAGAACAGCAGCTTTGCTTCAGAAGACAGTAAACTCAACCCCTATTTGCTGTACTCAGCCCCTGCATACTATATGTAGATCTCATTTTAATTCTAAAGGACATTGTATTGGAGCATTGCATTGGAGCTGTTTCAAGTCATTCATAATTGACATTTTAAGGAATCTTTTGAATTTGTATTCAACTAAGTTGTAAGAGATCTTTTTTTGTTCATCAGTCTGTTTTCAACTATAGCTTTTACTTTAAAAGATAACTTTTTCTACCAGTTTTTAACACTTTTAGTGTTTGTTTTCCTGCACAGTTAAAATAAAAATGTAGGATCAAAAATTATTCTTAATTTTTTTATTGTTTAATTACGTAAAAATGCATTTTTGGTAATATTTGGCTGTTAGGCTGTGCTGTCTGCCACTCCTAAACTGCTGACAGGAAAAAATACCAAAAAAGCCACAGAGTGGTGGTGTTTCTGCAAGAAAGGAGACCCACCATGTACCCTGCCAAAAACATCAGAAAAAATAAATAAATTAACAAAATACAAAACATACAACTTCCGTCATCACCACCCACCCAGACAAAAATCAAGAAAAGATGACACAGTACAATATTCCAGACCATTCAACAAAATAGTAACAAAATAGACAATAAACCAAGTAAACATGTATAATTTACCATTTTATTTTATTCACGAGAAAGCTTACAAATAACAGAGAGGAAGAGAGCAGTAGGAACACAATTCAGGGCATAGCCCAAAAGTTTACAAAGACATTCCCAGGTAATTAGAATAAAAAGAACTATCTACCTTGGTTGAATACAGATTTACTGAACGTAACGAAGGAGCGAGATCATGCACTAAAAAAGTTATCTAAACTCTAAATTGCAAATTGACAGACAAAAGTTTATAATGCGATGCAATAGGGTTATTAGAGAACTGAGAAATGCTAAAGCAAACTTTTTTATCAGTATTATTCATGAGGCCAGAGGCAACTTCAAATAAATATAGGAACATATTAAGAAGCTAGTTGGCGTTAATAACAGTGGATCATCAAATCAACTACAGTTCAAGCTGAACGGTAAAATATCTCAGGATCCACTTGAAATGGCTGAAGCCTTTAACAGATAATATATAGACTCTGTAGATGAGATTACTCAAAGTTTCACTGAAACATCTCTGAGCATGAGGTAGTAAGGATAATTAAAGATGTTCAAAGCTAAAAAGTGCTATGGCATGGGTTATATAATGCTCAAGTCTTTAAAGGACTCCTTAGCCCTATCCGTTACAAATATTATATACCTCTCAATCGCTCAAGGGATTTTTACAAATGCATTAAAGATACTTGTCAGTAACTATAGACCTATTAGTATTCTATATGTTTTCTATCTTTTATTTGAACATCAGTGAATTTACCTTGCATCCAATACAATTTGGTTTTAGAGCTCAACACTACACAGAAACTGCTACCCTCTTCTTTTCTGGAAAACATTAAATCAGTGATGGATAAGGGTGGTACTGTCAGGGCTATGTTTTTGGATCTTAGAAAGGCTTTTGATACTGTAAATCATAGAATACTTATTAGGGCCCGAGCACTGACTTTGTCAGGGGCAAAACCCTATTGAAATTCTAATTTCTTCTTTGTCTTCTTCTTCTTCTTCTTCTTCTTCTTCTTCTTCTTCTTCTTCTTATTATTATTATTATTATTATTATTATTATTATTATTATTATTATTTTATGTGTTTGAACGCAAATATGAGGTGCTTGGGATATTCAAAAATGCACGGAAATTTGTACACATGTCAGACCTGGTGAAAGTTGCCCTCCTTTAACTTTCACGTAGAGGTATGCAATTTGGTAGGCAAATATTTTCTATCCAAGAGATATTCCCAGAGTGCAGAAATGTAAAGGGGGTTCTGATTTGTGTACACTACTGGTTGAGTTCAAGAACCAACATACACATCAAAATACCAAATGCCAAAAAAAAAACAGTGTCCAATGTAATGTGTCCAAAAAAGATGGTCTGCAGCTAGACAAAGAATGCCTGAAAATGCTCTGCCTTTACAAAATTGCAGCTGACAAATATACCAGAATCAGAATCAGAATCAGAAATACTTTAATAATCCCAGGGGGAAATTATTTTTGTTACAACTCCAGATATACAAACAACATATATTATCCAGACTCTAACATATATATTAAAAACAAATATACAGTAATAATATATAAAAGATCAATATGTACAGTGTTAATGTGCAAATAGTGCAATAAAAAAGAGAAATGATTGTCTATGTTTGAGAGATTACAGAGAGGGGGTGTTCGACTCTCCGAGGGAGGCGTTGTAGTTTAAATGACCACAGGCAGGAACGATTTCCTGTGGCGCTCTGTGGTGCATCTGGGTAAGAGGAGTCTTCTGCTGAAGGTGCTCCTCTGCTGGGCTGCCAAAGCTGGAATTAACATAAGCACTAAACCAAGTAGCTAAACCTAAGGTTCCTCTAAACAAAGGCTCACAAGCCAACCAAGTCGTCTGTAAATGCACATTAACCGAAACTACAGGAACAAAACTCACCCAAACCAAACAAAATGATGAGCTGTAGTGCTTAAAACCTAAGCATGACCAAGATGTTTAACTTGCAGACCAACATTAAAGTACCAATTTATCCTAGCTGAACACTTTGCCTTTCCTTTGAGAGCAGGGGCCTCATTTATTTATTCTATTACGCAAGAAAAAGTTGCGTGAAGCAGGGTGAAATTTGCCATCGCAACATTCCTCGCAAAAGTCGGGATTTATAAAGAATTTCCATGCGTAAAAATGTGCCCTGTTTTCCGCAACCTTTTGACCACACGTGTGATCGTGCATATGCGCCCAAGGTTTTGTAGACTGCGTTTTAGTGAACTCCGATGGTATCCCCGTTTTCCGAACCCAACCCAGTTTTTGTTTTCCTGAACAATCCCGTTCTTTCCAAGCCAATCCAGAGCCGGTCGCGGCGCCCGGCGAGGGGCTGCCAGCAACAGGGAGAGGCAGGGGATCCTCCCACACCGTGCAGCGGACGCTAAAGGAGACTTTTAGCGTCAATAAGAATGACAAAGGCACCTGACCAAACGTACGTATTTTACGAGATGGGAGTGAGAATCTGTTGATGTGAGCACACTCTAAATTTTAATACTAAAGACATATTATGCTATTTATTATTTCTTCTAACTCAAACTCATTGGCCTTGGCTCATTTTCTGTGAAGAACATAAAAAATAACTTATTTTCAATGACTGCACACGGTACAACCCCGCACACCTAACTATTACATGTGAGGTGTTCGGGTCTACTGGACCCGAGTGTAATAATTGTAGGTGCTATGAAACTTAACTGTGTCCTCCTCCTAACTGGGCCTGCTGTGTGTGTGTGTGTGTGTGTGTGTGTGTGTGTGTGTGTGTGTGTGTGTGTGTGTGTGTGTGTGTGTGTGTGTGTGTGTGTGTGTGCGTCTGTATGTGGGCGTGTCTGATTGTAGGTGTCTGTGTGTGGGAATGTTGTCTTTCTGCACCTGCTATTCCCATACAAAGTTACAAAATTGTTACATTTCAAGCACTTTCACCTGTTCTGATTGAGTTCTAAGAAATAAGCACCAATACTGATCAAAAATCTTGTTTCTATTTTTTACCTTTTTAATAATTGAATTTCCTTGTTTTCTCACAAAAAACAAAAATGATCATATGATCGTAAATCACAGGGGTAAATGGCAAATAGGAACCATAAATGATATATATATCATTGGTAATTGAGCTAAATCTGTTAAGTATTAAGGCTGTGTAACAAAAATATGAACACCACACAAGGGTTAAGGCTTCCAAACAGGATTTTGTTTCAATGTTCTACCTCTGTTAGGAGCACATCGATCTCACAATCACTGAAAAAGTGCTCACCAATCTTCAATAATTGGTAAACTGATCCAGTAACTCCATTTAAGGAGTCTGAATAAAATCCTTTACAACAGATCAAAACCTTAACTTGAAGTCTGTTGTGCGGACACTGTAAAATTTAAGACCAACATACAAACATTGCCCCAATTACTCTGTGCAAAACCATGTGTAGAAAAGCCAAACCCCAACACTAAAGTCCCCCAGCCCTAACCTTACCTAACAAAGATACTTACCTAAGCAAGCTCCACCCTAGTCCCCAGGCTGTCACATGCCTCGGGTTCTAATGCACTCTAAACCAGCAGGAGGAAAAAAGGCAATCAGCAAGCTGGTCCTTTCCTACGGCCATGGTGGTGCTCCCAACCCACGTTCACCACCAGCAAAACAGGATTCATCACTTTGCCTTACAGGGAAAAACTTCTTTAAACATTGACTATCCTCACCCAGTTTACACAATAGTAAATTTGGAAAATATTTATTCATCAAACCAGTGCGTCAAAACAGCAGGGAATACCAGTGGTCCCTAAACAGGCCAATAGAATTAGTTTGCTCATACAAAACCTGGGATTTATATTGGAGGAAGACATGTCTTTTAATTTGCATATTGAGCAGTTACTAAATTGAAATTAAAGCTGGGCTTTTTTACTTCAGAAACAGTTCTTTCTTCACACAGAAAGTCAAGAAAAAGCTGATTGAATGTACCTTTGTGCCAGTTTTAGACTATGGAGATGTGTTTTACAGACACTCCACAAAGGCCCTGTTGAAATCATTGGATTCTGTGTATCAATTCAGCACTGAGATTTATAACGCATGTAAAGCACTCTACCCATCACTGTGTATTATATGAAATGGTAGGTTGGCCCTCACTCAACACAAGAAGGTTCAAACATTGGTTGAACTTTGTGTACAAATCAATAACTGGACACACTCCTTCATATTTAACTACACTTTAAACACCTAGTAGATCTGAACACAATCTAAGTCAATCTAACTGTATGATGTTCCACAAACTAAAACAGTTTGGCAAAACTGCTTTTAGCTACAGTGCTCCAACTTCATGGAATGACTTGCAATCTTGACTTGAATCAGTTAAAACTGCAGGTTGTTATTTCACATACTGAATTCAAGTCCTACAAATATATTAATATTTTTTAATATAAAAAAATGCTATAAATCTATTATGTGGCCTGATCTTTTGACCTATTCATGTCAAACCACTTTTGGTGAACTCAGCTAACTCCCCTACACATAACATAAAGCTTATTTTTTCAAAAAAAACATGCTTTGATTTTTTAAATATTTTTTAATATTAAAAAAAGCTATAAATCTATTATGTGGCCTGACCTTTTGACCTATTCATGTCAAACCACTTTTGGTGAACCCAGCTAACTCCCCTACACATAACACAAAGCTTCTTTTCTCAAAAAACCATCCTTTGATTTTTTTTAAATATTTCTTTATTATTTTTATTATTTAATTTTATCTTTGTAGACCCAATTTGACTCATGCAGAAGATGGTTCCAAGATCTCTGTACTCCAGCAACCGGAATGGTACATGTTCCAGAAGAATTGTTTCAATGTACACTATGGGAAAAACAATAAATAACTAGAACTGCAAGCAGTTACAGTGGGGAAAAAAAGTATTTAGTCAGCCACCAATTGTGCAAGTTCTCCCACTTAAAAAGATGAGAGAGGCCTGTAATTTTCATCATAGGTACACTTCAACTATGAGAGACAAAATGAGAAAAATAAATCCAGAAAATCACATTGTAGGATTTTTAATGAATTTATTTGCAAATTATGGTGGATCGAGGGAGATTATTAGTGGTCTTGTATGTCTTCCATTTTCTTATAATTGCTCCCACAGTTGATTTCTTCACACCAAGCTGCTCACCTATTCCAGATTCAGTCTTCCCAGCCTGGTGCAGGTCTACAATTTTGTTTCTGGTGTCCTTTGACAGCTCTTTGGTCTTGGCCATAAGTAGTTATAATACATACACCTTTGCGCGTGCCCGTCACACACGCACGCGCGTGAAGGTGTTGAAAATGTGGTGTTGGATGATTAACGGCTAAAAAGATAGGGGTAGGTTTATGTAGGCAATTTGTCATAAAGGGCGTGGTTTATGTGTTTTAAAAGCCTGTGTTTCATGCAATCTGGTCACTTTTTCTCCACTCGTTTTTTAGTTAGTTAGCTAGCTAGCTCGTTTTTCTCCACAGCTGTTTCTCAACAATCAACGGCGCTTTTTCTTTTTAATTCCTTTGGTGAAAGAAGGAGCAATCGTCTTTCAGTCATGTCTACACGCGTATTTGGATGTCAAGATGGATCGTCTTTTGAAAAAGAAGGTACACATGATACAGACTCTCCCTGTACATTTGAATTGAGACTTATACAACAAAATGGCTCATCTATTGCTGGAGAAGCTACTGCTATTACAGATAAACCATTTGCGTTGAATCGGGCTCCCCAGAAAACGAGACCCCGTCCAGAGTTGTATATGCCAAGCATGGCTGATTCCTGTACAGTTGATATGGAATATGGGGGTGACAATGGATATTGTTATTCTATTCGCTACATTAGCTGTTTACACTAGCATTGTTGTGGAGCTATCTAGTAAAGCTAGAGTGCACACTCTCGGTGAAAGACTGGAAGCTTTTTTGAGGTGTTGTCTGTATGGATCTCGACAATCCAGGATTTCCTGAGGTTGTGTATGTATCGCAATGGGGTAGTTGCAGAGGGAACTAAATCTACTGTGTGGAAGCAGACCGCTTCACAAGAACTGCTGAGGATTTTATTTTCCTCAATGTATGCGTAGAAAAGGAGAAGTTCATTGCGGCCAGAGGTCGTTAAAGCCATATCCTGTTTCTCACGATGAATGCTACAAGTGGTTTAAAAACGGCTTCTTTATACAATGGTGTGACTGGGAGATTTTGAAGAAGCAGTTTGATAACGTTGATTATGTCATTAGAAGAGACCAGATAAGGAGCTCTTATGAGACCATAAGAAAAAAGTTGATTTTCGATGACGGCGGACAACATTCTTTGTCCCTATCCCGACCGCTTTATAGACTTAAAATCATCAGACACAAAGACTAGTAAAACGGTGGGTCTATTTGTATGTGCTGTTTAAAAAAAAAAAGTGCAGCGTTGTTTATAGACAGTGTTAAAACAGCATGTATACATCTGCTTAACATGGTACTTTACAACTACTGGCAGGAGGTGTGTTATGGTTGTCAGATCAACCATCCGAGTCAAAAACATCACGAATGTTTGGGTAGTATCCCAGAGGGTTTCTATGCAAGACATTTTGAGCAACTTATGAAAAGACTGTTGACAGATAAATTCATCCCTGTAGTACAGCGCTTTCTGGCGATGAAGCATCTCCGTGCCGATGGTGCAAGAATCCATGGAGTAGCCGAAACTGTTTTGTACGAGTTGAAATCTGTGGAAGATGTCACAGTCAAAATACGAGAAATGTATGATTCTATGATTGGTGAGGACGTCCTCAAAGTGGCTGAAATTCGCGAGATTGGAGACTGCTGGAGAGACTTATATGAGAGGAAGAAATAACAGTGTGTGGTTATGGGGAACTTTTTACGTGCAATGGGTAACCGTATCAGTGAGAGATATGTGACAGCTCGGTTATTCCATATTTTAGATAAAACCATTGCCATCAATGTGAATGATGTTAAAAACTACCAAAGCATGTGTAATGTAGATTGCCTTGATGTGTGTAGGCTAGAAAAACTGATGGATCTTGTTAGAAGACAGTATAGTAATCCACATTGGTCTGAGTTGATGCAAATGTTTCAGTGCTAACAACACGTGAGAGTGTTGTGGAGACATTTTGTGCAGTTATAACTAGCATCACACACAATTTCAAGATGATGAAAGTATGTCATATACTGACAATGTACACAATGCTTGTAGATGCTGTGAGTTTGTATGTGAAAGAAAAACAATGTATTGATGTCTTGTATGATTTACAAAAGCTACACATATTCATAATCAGTCAAATTGGTGTAGCTGATTTAGCCAAAACTCTATCTGTAATAGAGCGGGTATCACTGTCCTCATAATTGTCATGTGTGTTACAGAATAAAAAGGTTGACATAAAACTGATGTGATCACTTGTATCGTAGACTAAACATGGAGAGAGTAATGCGAAAAATATATTATGACCCCGCACACCCGGGAGGGTTAGGTGGGGTGCATAAGTTGCGCAATGCAGTCAAAGAATGTACTGGGATGTCTCCGCCAATCCCCACGGTTAAAAAGTTTCTGTTGTGTCAGGACACGTATACTCTACACGCGCCTGCGTTGAGACATTTCCCCAGGAACAGAGTTTTAGTTAATAGTATTGATAAACAGTTTCAAGCCGATCTGGTTGATATGTCTGAATATTCTGCGGAAAACGACAATGTTCGGTATATATTAACATGTATCGATGTGTTCTCTAAGTATGCATGGGTCAGATGTCTTAAAGATAAATCTGGCCCCACCGTCACAAGTGCCTTTAAAGAAATCTTGTGTCAGGGGAGGGTGCCTATGAAACTTCAAACAGACGAGGGAAAAGAGTTCTATAATAATGTTTTTCAAAGATTGATGACTCAATATAAAATACAACATTTCTCTACATCAAACGAGACAAAGGCAAGTGTAGTGGAGCGTTTCAATCGATCTTTTCAGACGTGTTTGTGGAGATATTTAACAGCTGTTAACGCACGTAGATATATTAATGTTGTGCAAGATCTGGTGAGTGCTTACAACGATTCACGCCATAGGTCAATATAAATGGCACCGTCTGCAGTGAATAAAGACAATGAGAAAACAGTCTTTAACAATCTATACAAACTGAAACACCCCGGAATGGTTGCTTTTACATTTCAGCAGGGCGATACTGTCAGGTTGTCAAAACATAGGGGTGTATTTAGGAAAGGTTATCAGCAAAGTTTTACAGATACATTTTTTACAGTAGCTAAATGTGTATCTGTTTATATGTTAAAAGACACTGACGGGGAGTCATTGACTGGAACATTTTATGAGGCAGAGTTACAACCCGTAACTGTAGACAAATACAAAGTGTTTAAAATAGAGAAAATAATTGATAGCAAGAAAGTAGGTCGTAAAAACATGGTGAAATGGTTAGGGTGGCCTGATAAATTCAATTCATGGGTCGCTGAAAAAGACATAGTTGATGTGAGATAAAGCTAGCATGACAAACACTTAAACTAGTCATTCTGATTCGGTAATGAAAGGTGTAGGTATAATGAATAAGAACAGGTTTTTTTGTTACGCACCCCAGCAATGCCTCAGCCCTAGTTTATCCAAACAATAAGAAATGGCAGTTCAGAACAAAATTGGCAAAACCGTTAATATTCCAGCATCCCTACGAGGTAGGCCTCATCTCTATGATGATACAGTACCCCAGGATATGGAATAATTTTACCACAGATGATGCTGAGGTTGAAATTTTTGACACAAAAACTAAACATACGTATAGAATAGAACTAGCGGTCGGTTGTTATAATTCAGTGGCTAGCATTGTTAAAGAGTATAATATGAGATGCATGTCTATTATAGGGACAGCTGACATAACCATGAGCTACAACAATATTACAAACAGGGTTTACTTTACCGGCGGTGCGGGGTATCATTTAGCATTTACAGGCCGTATGGCCGAGATTCTTGGCTTCATTCTAGACACTGTGTTCGAAATAGATTCCAACCCACGTGTTAAATGTGTAGCCCCCAGACCTGCAGACATCCATGCGGGTTGCTATAATATATTTATTTATAGCGACATAGTGGACTACCAGTTAGTCGGTGATAGCCATGTCCCACTACTCCGGTGTATAAATATCTCTGATGAGAGCCGTCGCATGCCCACTATGAGTTACGATACGCCTCATTACACATCGCTGTCACGCTCAACTATTACGGACATTCAAATAGATTTATGTGACGATCAGAACAAACACATTCCCTTCTCATACGGAAAAGTCATTGTCAAACTACATTTTAGACCCGTGAAGCAGCATTAAAATGATGCGCAAAGCATACACCTCAGATGATGAGAGATATACAGCCTACTATATGAACCAGGCAGGTGGAGAACTCCCTGGCTACATAGGTTCCAGTATGCAATATGGGAATGGTTTAGGAGGTCTGTTCAGAAATCTGTTCCGTATGGCTGTCCCCCTTTTAAAAAAGGGGTTTAATCTAGCGTAGCGTCTAGTGTACATTCGCAAAAAGAAGAAATCCCTCAGGATGTGGGCATAACCAGGCTGTATCTAGAAAACGTAAAAACACAACCAAAAAACGAAGAGTCATCAAAAAGAAGACTTCCAGAAGACGCAGAGCTCCGACCCGACACTCTCTGGTCTTAGCAAAAGACATATTCTAAATTAATCTTAGGAAGTAATCATGGCGTTCATTCATAATCAGTCGGAAGAATGTGTGAAGACAGAATTGGATCTGTTTACCGTACACGCAGACATCTATTGAAAAATCAACTTTCCTAGAAATACTAAGACTACCTCGATCTTAACGATTCATATCTGTACACATGTGTAAGGATTACAAATCCTGACGGCACATTGCTGGCTAATGCAGCTGATGTAGGGTTTATAAATTACCCTGGATGCAGTCTTTTTTCCCAAGTAGATATAATGCTGGGCGATAGATTGATTACACAGTCTTCAAATACGTACCCATGCAAAGGAATTATTGAATGCTTGCTAAACTACGGAAAAGGTACACTAGATACACAGTTCAGCACTGGACTATTCTGTAAAGACATGGGTGGAAAAATGGACGATACATCTATTACAGGCGATAATTTGGGGTTAGAGCAACGGGGGGCCTACACTGGTGAAAGTCGTATTGTGGAATTAATATCATGCTGACTTGTTTTTTCAAGAAAAACTGCTGCTAAATGGTGTGGACATTTCACTTAAATTTATCCGGTCAAAAGATGACTTTGCACTAATGACCCCCAGGAAATGTTCAATTCACTGTGAAAATAATGTCTGCCAGTCTGTTTGTAAAGAATTTATCAGTGGCTCCGACCGTGAGACTAGCCCATAGAGCTCTACAACACACAAATGCAAAATATTCTATTGACAGAGTAGCCATAAAAACATTCTCCATACCATCAGGTACGAGAGTGTGTAACCAAGGGAATTTATTCATAGGGTAGATACCTAAATTCGTAGTTATAGCTTTCGTTGATAATGAAGCATACACCGGTTCGTATGCATGTAACCCATTTAATTTCGGACACTATGATGCAGAATTTATAGCCATATACGCTGACGGACAACCTCACCCTGCCCGACCTTTTCAACCACAAAGAGGACTATTGTCATATTATCAGATGGTGGAATCAACAGGGCGTCATTTGAAGGACCATAACACCATCAGATTTCGGTGACGGTTACACATTGTTCTGTTTCAATTTGGAACCCGATGGTGACAGGGGAGGAAATGTATCACTGATTAATGTGAGATTGGAAGCGCGTTTCCAAAACCCGCTTCCACGGACGGTGACCCTAATCTGTTATTCGTTTTTTGATTCTATAATCGAGATATCTAACCGCCGACAAGTCCTATTGGATCATTATTAGTATGAATACAATAGAGCTTACCAGTGTGCTTAGAAAAAGAATGAAGGAGGAAATAAATTTCTTAGGTGTCATGCCCTGTGATCAACTGCCAAAAACCATCATTGATAAACTACCCGCAATGTTAGTGGTAAACACGGACACAAGTGATAAACCGGGTCAACATTGGCTGGCTTACCTTACCGAAAACAAACATGGCTTGTTCTTTGATAGCTTTGGATACAGTCCGACTGTTTTTCTGCCAGAAATCAGCCAGTACCTCTTAAAAAATTGTGTGGAGATCACTCTGGGGTACAGGTGCAAAATAACCATTCGACAACCTGTGGACAGCATTGTGTGTTCTTTTTATGTAATATACAGAAAAAAAGAATGTCTTATACAAAACTGTCTACATGTATCTACATACATGTTCAACAGTTTTGTATAAGACATTCTTTGATATACATACCATCTTTTCTGTAACGATACCATGGTCAGTCATTTTGTTAACAAACTACACCCCGATGTGTGCCGCGATCAGAATTTTAAATGCGTGCAATGTGCATGTGCAACATATACAGTGGGGCTCAAAAGTTTGGGCACCCCAGGTAAGAATTTGTATTAATGTGCATAAAGAAGCCAAGAAAAGATGGAAAAATCTCCAAAAGGCATCAAATGACAGATTAGACATTCTTATAATATGTCAAAAAAAGTTAGATTTTATTTCCATCATTTACACTTTCAAAATAACAGAAAACAAAAAATGGCGTCTGCAAAAGTTTGGGCACCCTGCAGAGTTAATACCTTGTACTGCCCCTTTTGGCAAGTATCACAGCTTGTAAACGCTTTTTGTAGCCAGCCAAGAGTCTTTCAGTTCTTGTTTGAGGTATCTTCGCCCATTCTTCCTTACAAAAGTCTTCCAGTTCTTTGAGATTTCTGGGCTGTCTGTCACGCACTGCTCTTTTAAGGTCTATCCATAGATTTTCAATTATGTTGAGGTCAGGAGACTGTGAAGGCCATGGCAAAACCTTCAGTTTACGCCTCTTGATGTAATCCACCGTGGATTTTTGAGGTGTGTTTAGGATCATTATCCATTTGTAGAAGCCATCCTCTCTTTAACTTCAGCTTTTTCACAGATGGCATCAAGTTAGCGTCCAAAATTTGCTGAAATTTTATTGAATCCATTTTTCCTTCTACTTGTGAAATGTTCCCTGTGCCACTGGCTGCAATACAACCCCAAAGCATGATTGATCCACCCCCATGCTTAACAGTTGGACAGAGGTTCTTTTCATTAAATTCTGTGCCCTTTCTTCTTCAAGCGTGCCTTTGCACATTCCGGCCAAAAAAGTTATATTTTAACCTCATCAGTCCACAGAACTTGTTTCCACAATGCATCAGGCTTGTATAGACAAGTTCATTTGCAAACTTCAAGCGCTGATTTTTGTGGTGAGGGCGTAGAAGAGGTTTTCTTCTGATGACTCTTCCATGAAGACCATATTTGTTCAAGTATCTCTTTATAATGGAATGGTGTACCACAACTCCAGTGTCTGCCAGATCTTTCTGGATGGATTGTGCAGTCAAACGTGGGTTTTGACTGCTTTTCTCACAATCCTGTGAGCTGTTCTGTCTGATATTTTTCTTGGTCTTCCAGATCTTGCTTTAACTTCCACTATTCCTGATGACTGCCATTTCTTAATTACATTCTGAACAGAGGATATTGGCATCTGAAAACGCTTTGCTATCTTCTTATAGCCTTCTCCTGCTTTGTGAGCGTCAACTATTTTCAGTTTCAGTTTTCTAGACAACTGCTTAGAAGAACCCATGGTGCTGATTGTTCGGGCAAGGTCAGATGAGTCTGGGCATTTAAAACCTTTGCGATTGACATCACCTGGTCTTTCCAGACGATGATTGAGAACAATCCATGACACTGTCAGGTCTCAGCTTTCCAAAGGGGGCGGTGCATGCTATAAACTCTGCAGGATGCCCAAACTTTTGCAGACGCCATTTCTTGTTTTCTGTTATTTTGAAAGTGTAAATGATGGAAATAAAATCTAACTTTTTTTGACATATTATAAGAATGTCTAATCTGTCATTTGATGCCTTTTGGAGATTTTTCCATCTTTTCTTGGCTTCTTTATGCACATTAATACAAATTTTTACCTGGGGTGCCCAAACTTTCGAGCCCCACTGTATTTCACACAATGCATTAAGAAAATCTGGACTAGCATTGTTCACGATAACGCCTCTAGCTCGGGGTGCTGCTTTATGAAGAAGGTCCAGCAGTGTGAAATTACGTTGCATCCGGATTGACATTATTAAACCCTCTGTTTTCTTGGGACATATACAACCTGCCGTGACGATATCAGAGCTGTTCTGAGTCGTAAATTATCTGGAGTTTTGGATTTATAATCTATCAGGAGATAGCCATACGGCAAACTTGTTGCATCGTTAAACGCCTCTAGAAAAAATGTATTATTCCCCGGGAACATCTGACGGCCTATTAAACTCATCTGAATTTGATCTCAAGGATTTTTAAATAATATCATATAGTTTGTGTTCAAATTGATTGTACGACTGGCCTTGCCTTGAATAAACAGATTCTGCGCTGAGGTTTCTGTGGTGAACATACTTCATAAAAACATTTTGTACTTCTAGATTACCACATGCTAGCAGATTATTCTTAGTAGGTGGTAGAAGTGTCTCGTCACAAAGTGAATACCTTCCACAAAATTTATATTCACTGTTTTAAGCAACTGATCGTATATTGGTTGCCAGCATGAATAAATGTATACGATGTTATCGATCTTGTGTGATATTACTGCTGATGAATTTTCAATGAGATCTTTGACAAAATATGTTTTTCCACAAATCCTGCAATCATTTGATTATTATAGATATTATTAGTAGCCATAAGGGAGGGTTGTGTAGTCGCTGAGTACGCAGGGTTTATTGTATACGACCTTTACCTTCTTGTTCACCGTGTCGTTTTTGAAACTGCTTTTTGTCACGTTTTTATGGTGAATGCACTAGTCGTCAGATAGTCTGTGGACTGCCGATTGGTCACAAAAGCCTGTACCAAACCTATTAACGACTCATGTGTAACCACTTGGGCGTTTTTTGTATTGAGGGTTACGCCTTTGCACTTTACCTGGGCATGTCCTTGAGCTGTTCGATAAGCATAGCATTTTGGCCCCCCAGAAACAAACTCTGTTATATAGTCCTCTGTTATACAGACCTGCGCGTGATTTAATTTGTCTGTCAACTCGCCAAGATATGGCCCCAGCGGGGGGACCCACTCATCTTTCTTGGTTGTGAAGATAATGCTGTCCGTGTCACAATAGAGAAATTCTGTCTTGCAGCTTATCCAGCAAATCATATAACTCCATGCGCGCATAGGCACTAGTCATATCCCCAATAAAAACATTCACATCTTTTACTCTGGAGCCCTGACTCTCTGCATGACACCACTGCACAATAGCGACCTCTGGTGAAATAAATGAGAAGTGCCGAACGTCAATAGCATCGCTGAACATGAGTTGTGTGAAGCGTTCTGGCTCTGTTATGAGCTCAGCAGACGTCATATTGTTACGCATCGCAAAACTACCCCAAGAGCTTATTAAGACTTCTGACTGCCTTGTTAACTGTTATTTTACCCTGTTATTTTAGACGTATACCCTTGTGGACATAGTAGTCTTCTATGTACTTTTGTTTCTCATCTTCCGTCTGTATATGCCCTGGATATCCGGAAGACTCCTGCTTCCGCTTGAGGAATGTCTTAACATAGCCTTTAAAAAGCTGATTCGATTTTCTGGAAAATGCCATACCTCTGCGATGATGACTAGTTTGTACCCTTTCTCCAGGGCTTTCAGTAATTCAAACGATACCCATACGTCAGACATTTGTCTCTCACTGTCAGTGTGGTCACAGCGGACTGTCTGATTCAACTAATCGGCACAGGCACCACACAGCGGGAACATCAGTTTCCCGTGACAGCGATAGGGGAGAACTGGATGATACAGGCCTCAAGGGGGAGCCACAGTACATTTCACAATGCCAAAGTATGTTTTTATGTCGTCAAAATCACTGTGGATTATTTGAGGGTGACCAATGGGGTAGTCTCTTTGTGACTGTACCATTGGGTACAAACTTGCTTTTCCTCTGAGAGAAACTATGAGCAGCGGCTCTTGGATACTTATAAATCACTGGACTATGCATTTTTTGTAGACATAGTAGGCTATTGCCATATTTCAACATTTTTCTGTGTAAAAGTTGGTAGGCCTACCAATAGCTCAAGCCTGTCCTAAAGTGACTGTAGCTAAAGCTAATTAGCAGCAAGATGCCTCCCTTGTCCATGGAGGACTACTACAAACTCCTTCAGAAGATTGCAGTTCTGGAAACCAAAATTTACCGGTTAGAAGTAAATGTGGAAGTGAACGGATCATGTGGAAATGACACCACTTGACCCAAAACAATGGACAAAAGCATGCCAACACACGGCTAACTAGCACCAGCAAGACTACAAACAAACAGCAGGGCTGTGAAATTGGTAATAAATCAACAAGTGGTAGTCCTCCCTGGAACTCCTTTGGTGCAAAGCCTAAGAGTAAATCATTTTCCTGGGAAATGGGAGGACGACTCGTTAGTCGTCCTCCCATTTCCCAGGCACAGCACCCTGAGATTTGTGATACGACCGGCTGGCCTGCACTATCATCCAGGCAGACGCCTCTTCAACCCCTGTACTCAGTAGGACACAGCTGTGAGGGAGAAAAAAGGGAGAATTAGCAACAAAATGCCTCCTCAACAACTGAGTGTGCAACTGGATAACAGATTTTTTTCCTCTGCTGCAGGACATGACCTGGATTGCGTCTCATCGTCACACAGCAGGGTAAGGACTGAGAGCAATTCAAAAAGTAAAAAGCTACAGTGAAAGCTAACGACTGGGCACCAAACTCTGATTGTGGGTGACTCTGCTGTAAAAGACATAAAAAGCAGTAAAAACACCAAAATACTCTGTTTTCCCAAAGACATGGTGTCTGACTTGGCCCAAAGAATCCCGGATATCGTGGCAGCACACCCAACTGTGAAGAACATTATACTGCATATAGAAGCAAGAGTCTGAAGTGCTGAATCGTGACTTTATGAATCTGCTGAACACAGTCAGCTCCCTAAACTTAGAGGTGTTTATCAGTGGCCCTATACCGCCAGTCAGAAGAGGAGCTGAGAGATTCAGCAGACTGTTGGCACTGAACAGATGGCTTTCAACTGCATGTACCGTCCACTCTCTGCGGTTCATGACAATTTTAACATTTTCTGGGACCGCAGACATCTTTTTAAAGCAGATGGACTTTTTCTTAACAAGCTGTTCACCTCTAGCCTACTTTACTTTCTGTACCACACATCTACTCCTTCAGCCAAGGACACGAGACAAGATAAACAAACAAAACAAGAGGAAGACACAACAAAGTGCGGCAGTGATTCACCACAGCCCCCACCTGAGCAAAGATTTGACCATGGAGGACCACAGAACGGAGACAAGAAATCTTTTTTTGATTCAGAGAAGCAGTATTTTGAGCATCTTGGCAGCCACTTAAGGAAGTTTGAAGCAGTTGCATGTATCTTCAAAAACTGCAACTTCAGTACAAATATTTATTCCACCTTTGCTACACATAGACACAGAAAACACCAGTCACACACCCTTGAGGATTTCAAAACTGAAGTATTAAAAAGCCAACCTTATGAACCCATGTTTACTCAGGATGAGACCTGTGTGGAAGAGAGCTTAGAGCTTTGGGATGGGGAACCACAGGAGTTGTCTCAAGATATAAAGGAGAAGTTTGGCCATCTCTTTTTAAAGTTGGAAAGCATGTTCAATGTCCTAAACAAATGCATTGATGAAATAGTAGATGAGCTTCAATATCCACTTCTTCATCTGGTCCACTTTTAAGAGATGTGGTAGTGTCCACCTTGAAAAGCCATAATTGTGATCTGGATCCAGCCATTAGCTCAGATTTGGTGAAAAATATTTGTGAGACACACCCTATAAGTACTGCCTTGGGGACAGGTGGACCTTTCACAACTTCATACAAGAGAAGAGAATTCATAAAAAAGCATTTTTCAGTTGTTGAACCAGAACACATACTTGATAAAAAAAATATTGCCCTCCTTGGTGCAGGTCCTAAGTAAGTCTTTTCAAGAAAACACATTTGAAGGTGAAACCAAATCTGAAAATGAAAAGTACCAGACATTTCGTGATGGATCTCACTATCAAAAAAATGAGTTTTTCTCTGTAGAGGAGAACAGAGTTCTTGGGACATCTCGAAAAAAGCACAAAGTCACAGCTGTCTATTGGGTGTTGGGAAACATTCCAGTGCAGTTACGTTCCACATTGACATCAATCTACCTTGTAATTCTGTGTAAGGCTGAAGACACCAAGCAGTTTGGATTCCAGCGCGTTTTAGAGCCACTGTTAACAGATATCCAAAGCTTGGAGAAAGGTGGTCTTTTTGTTCCAGCGTTAGGGAAAGCCATTAAAGGGACTGTGGTCAGTGTGGTGGCAGATAATTTGGGGGCGCACTCTGTGGCAGGATTTGTCGAAAGTTTTGCAGGGTCATACGTCTGCCGGTTTTGTGTTGGGGAGCAATCCAAGTTTCAGTCTGATGAAGTGAGATCTGGGTCTTTTCATCAAAGAACCAAAGATCAGCATACACTGCATGTACAGACAGCTGTGTGTAGTCCAGATCACACTCCTTGTTATGGTGTTAAAAAACGGTGTGCATTGTCAGAAAAACTTGAACATTTTCATGTGACTTCTGGTTACCCTCTGGATGTTTTGCATGATCTGCTGGAGGGCATTGTTCCAGTGGAACTGGCTTTGGCATTTGATAACTTGATCAGGAAAAAGTATTTTTCTCTCATGGAACTGAATGATGCCATTTGCAATTTCCCATACAAGTGGAGTGATAAAACAAATCGCCCTCATCTCATTCCTGCTAACTTTTCGACTCGAAAATCAGTAGGGGGCAATGCACATGAAAATTGGTGCTTATTATGTCTTTTGCCTCTGATTATAGGTTTAAAAGTACCCGAACAAGAGCCTGTATGGCAGATGCTGATGACACTGAAAGACATTGTGGACCTTGTCATGTCTCCAGTCCATACAGAAGAAAGCATTTGCTATCTTGACAGCATCATTTCAGAACACCGAAGCAGATTCCGTGATGTTTTCCCCCAACATAAGCTCATTCCCAAGCACCATTTCCTTGAGCGCTATCCTCAGCTCATTCGGGAATTTGGCCCCCTGGCTGCCCTCTGGACAATGAGATTCGAGGTCAAACACAGCTTTTTCAAGAAGGTGGTCAGACACACTGGTTGTTTTAGGAATACCTTGCTGTCCCTTGCAAATAAGCACCAGCTCATGGTTGCATACCATCAATCACATGCTGTCAAACCATCACTTGCAGTCACAAAAACAACAGATGTGCTTAAGGATGCTCTAAAAGACCTGGTGAAATGCAGATTCCCTGCTGTTACGGCTGTGCATGTTACCAATAATGTGTACAGTTTAGGCACCCACTATGCAGTGGGAATGTTGTGTTGTGGTTCCACTGCAGGACTGCCTGACTTTTCTGAAGTGTTGCAGATAATGGTGATTTGTAACAAACTGCTTTTTTTTGTGAGACAACAAAATACATGGTACAATGAACACCTGCGGAGTTATGAGCTGGAGAATACAGGGAGTGTGTAGTTACTTGAGCAAATGTGTATTTCAAATGTGAAATAAAAATGTCTTTCAAACATCCCTTAAGCTGAAATTTTTTTTTTGAAAAATATTGAATTGTTTTTAATTTTTTTTAATCTGTTTTCATGTAAAGCACTTTGAATTGCCCTGTTGCTGAAATGTGCTATACAAATAAAGCTGCCTTGCCTTGCCTTCCTAAAGCCAGTTCTTTACAGGGGCCACCCGGGGCCCCGCAACAACCACAGCTCAGTCCACAGATCGCGGACTGATGTGTTTTAAGTCTATATCTCACTTTCACAATTTCACTGAGAGAGGGATGGGTCTTTCTCTCCCCCACCTCCTCCAGACAGAGGGATGGGTCTCTCTTTCTTCCTCCCCACCTCCTCCAGACAGAGGGATGGGTTTTCCTCTCTCCCCCCTCTCACCCCACCATCCCTTGACTTCATATATCGGGCTCAATGGCATACTGCAGGGGAGGAACTGAGTGGCATGCGCCGGCCTGTGCATACCGTTGCCCTCCATTTCAACCACGTTGTCGTCGGACACATGGGGAGGTCTGTGGGATCCGTACTACCCTAACCCAGCCAGTGCCCTCGGATAACCAATCCTCTCTTAAAGCTCATGTGCCATTTTGCCACCTCAACATCAAATGTATGACCCGTTAAGAGACTGGTTTTGTTATACATTGGCACATCTCTCTCACCCCTTTCCCTTCCGGGACAGGAGTGAAAAGAGGCAGAGTATGCCTAGGAAGTGTGTGTGCTGTAGACACGGCCCCTCGTCTTCTCTCTGCTTTTATTATATTATTACTTAGCGGACCAGGCCACTCTCGTTAGCCCTGTTCTCCTCATCCTACCGTCTCCCTTATTTTTATCCTAACCTTAACCACTCGCTCTTCTTGCCTAAACTTAACCTGCTAGGACTACCTAGATTAATGTAAACGCGAAAAATAGGATCTATTCCCATTTCCTTTATTCTACCCCTAACCATAACCATAGTTTTAGATGCCAAACCCTAACCAACTAGATTAATGTAAATGAAAAATAGCGTTACTGCAACCCTAGGACCAATTTTCATGGAGAAAGGACAGAAGAACCAACCAGGAAGTGATTTTTCGCCCACTTCCGGTTTCCATGGCAACAGCTAGTTAGCACGACTGGATGCAATAAACGTAATAGTGTAACTGTAAGTTTATTCCAAACCTCTCTGACCTCCAGGAGGAAAGTTACAACAGCTAAAGCCCTAAGCCACGCCCACAAACGCCTTTAGAGCGATATTTTGACTACTTCCTGTAGTCCGTGACTAACACCATTTGAAGCGTAAGACTTAAAGGTCCAAATGAAACTTTGTTGCAAGTCTCTCAGACCTTTTGAAGGAAAGCTACAGCATAAAGTGCTTAAGCCACGCCCACAAACGCTTTGAAAAGTCGTTTTTCACTTTAAAAATGAGTTAAGTAAGTAAGTGATATCTTTATTATATTAATTCTATGTTAAGATCATATTGAACTTTAAATGTTTTTTAGATACAAAATAGTATAAAATCAATAATTTATTATATACTTGAGATACGGCAATACTTTTGCGGCAAACAATATAATTTTCCAAACAACAATTTTCTTAGGATCCGGTAATACTTTTGTGCCAATAATATAATTCTTCAAATACGTTAACACTTGCGTTATCAATAATTTATTATATACTTGAGATACGGCAATACTTTTGCGGCAAACAATATACTTTTTCAAACATTATTTTCTTAGGATACGGTAATACTTTTGCACCAAATATAATTTTCAAACATTTTTCTTAAAATAGATGCTAATATACTTCATACCCATTGTTATCCAGGGTAAACTTTGAATTGGCTATGGGACACACTCCAGGGTCTGATCAACCGTGGTGGGCCGCCCTTGGAGGAGGGTGTATAGAAGGTAATGGCCGAAACACATGATGATTCCAAGGTTCTCTACTGATGTGTCCTACAATTCAGCATTCAATTATATTGATAATATAAAATATAAAAAGCAGCCCAAAATCCAGATAAACACTGAATATCCTTACTGAAGAGTTTACCTCTGTTTCTCCGGGGGTTTTCAGGTCGGGCTAAAAAAACTTTGTTGTTTAAATAAATAAAAAAAAATCACCCGTCGTGTCCAGTCTCTTATTAGATTCAAAGGGAATGTTCAGGACGTGGTCAGCTTGGCTGCCGCGACAAGTTTGTCTCCATTTCCCAGGACATTCCCATCTCAACTTTAACAAAATAGGAAACAAAGTAGGAACTTAGGGTTTATGCGCGTCGCTCATCTTTATAACCAGTCTATCACAATCAGTCCAAACACCCCTCTTTCTTTCTTTCTTGCTTTCTTTCTTTCTTTCTTGCTGGCTGTTCTAGCTTTCCCTCTTTTGGGCGTGCACCCATTGGCTTTCCCGCCTTCCCCCTGGTCATTCTGACGTCTCCCACTCTGTGCGCCGGTTGGTTATGGGAGGCGGAGGGCTCCTGATGATGCATACTTCTCTCCCCACCTCCTCTAGACAGAGGGATGGGTCTCTTTCTTCCTCTCCACCTCCTCCAGACAGAGGATGGGTTTCCCTCTCCCCCACCTCCTCCAGACAGAGAGATGGGTTTTCCTCTCTCACCCCACCATCCCTTGACTTCATATATCGGGCTCAATGGCATACTGCAGGGGAGGAACTGAGTGGCATGCGCCGGCCCGTGCATACCGTTGCCCTCCATTTCAACCACGTTGTCGGACACGTGGGGGAGGTCTGTAGATCCGTACTACCCTAACCCCGAACACCCCTATTCCCCTAACCCGGCTTTACAATGAAGCACATTTTCACACATTGAACCTAGCTGTTGAATTCTGTCCCAATTGCGGCACATATGCTGCAAGCGCAACAGCATCCAACAGCTAATTTCCAAGTGTCAAAAACCCAATCATTGCGAGGCCGGCTTCACAAAGCCGGCATGGCTACATGACATTGCGAAGCTGGCTTTGCGAGATGAAAAAAATATACACAATGTTTATTAAATAATTTCATTACATACTATTAAATATAATCTCTCGAGATATATTGGTTTATGTTTGGGTGATATAGTATTGTTTTTAAACAAATATCATTCAGTTACCTCATTATTGACAACAGCTAAACACTTTTTTGGGTCTTAATGATTAAATAAGCTGGAAGTTGGGGGTGTCTCGTAGGGTTGCCGGGATGTTTTGACATTTCTGGTTTGTGCATTTATGGGTGTTCACCTTTGGTGTCAACACTCATTTTGTATCCAATTCCTACCCGCCCGTACCGTCCTGTTGGCCCTGCCTCTCCTACTCGTTCTCCACTCCATTTTCAGTGTGTTTATTTTAATGCGAAAGTGATGTTATCACTGCATATATTGAGATATTTTCTTATTTCTATGTGTTTCTATAGGGCTTTATCAACCAGGAATTAATCAGTTAATGTATACCTAAATCTAATCATGGTCTCTTTGACCTAACCTTAACCTATGATCTACTGATCTCATTTAGATTTAAGGCCGTTTTGCCTAAACCTAATGTATAGTCTATGCCTTACCAGGTAATCCTAGCCCTACACCTAACCATTTGGTGTGTACCTATGCAAAGCTGGTTTTACAATGCCGGAATGGCTACATGACATTGCGGAGCCGGCTTCACAATGTCCGCCCACCCACAGTTTAGGATCATCGCTTGATGATCCTGGCTATTACCCCCTTACCCTAACCCCTGGAAATATATTACAGGATACATTACCTAAACCCATTCGATTTGGGTAAAAAATTCAGGATATAACCCCTAACCCTGTAATTTTATACTTACCTTAATTATACTACCTTATTTGGAAATCTAACACCTACCTTGCCTGACCCCAACCTTGGACCCCCTGGCACCTGCAAAAAAAGAGAAATATCAATATAATTTATTTATGAAGTGATCACTCACCTGAAAGTCAGGCTTGAACACAATTTAAATGTTTTTAGGGGTCCAAGCCCGAGTCTGCAAGAATGGGCAATAGTAAAGCTATGCCGTTCTTACAGCAGGGCTGTAGAACCCTATTGTTTTTCTACAGATTTTTATTATTCTTCTTATTATTTTGATAGGATAAAAATTGCAAATATTACGCACAAACAAATTTGTGTAGCTAACTATGAAAACACCAACTTTGCCATATCTCTGCCAAAATAAATGCCATCAACGCCAAACTTTAGATTCTTGTTTACCATGACCCTCTGAAGGTCACCCACGCATTTTACAAAAATTGGCCACTAGGGGGCGTTACAAGTACAAGAAGTTTATATCTCAAGAACCCCTCATCCGATTTTTACAAAATGTGTTGGGTACCATCTAGGGGCACTCCTGAGGTCAACCCTAGAGTGGGGTACTGAGTGGTCAAAGTGGACGTGGCCTATGGGACCCACGTCTAAATTTACTACTTACGCTAACGTGAACAACTTTAAATTTACAGGGTAGATAGACAATGGGTCATGGACCACACCTACCAAAAATTACACATGTGGACCACTAGGTGGCGCTATAATGGCTTTTTTGCCTTTAACTCCCACATCACACATTAAAAATCCTTACATCCATGTGTTCCTTGAATCAAGCTGAATCACATGATATAGGCCACGCCCATTTCTGCTTAAATTTCTTTCCGCAATATCACGCAATGCGCAAAACCAACTTTTTCGAACTCGTCGTAGGTCGTGCGACGGATCAGCATGAAACCTCTTCCGATGGGACGTGACCAAAAGTTACTCAAGGAATTTTGCTACGTTAAAGTGTGCGCATTTGACGACCAAACAAATTTTCCTAGCTACCTACCACACACGTATCATATCATATCTCGGCCAAATTAAATGTTATCAGCAAATAACTTGAGGTCGTTGTTCAACAGCCCACTACGATGCTCTATACCAAATTTGGCAGCGATCGGCCTTTAGGGGGGCGCTATTAAGCAACGTTTATTTGTTTTGGCCAATAACTCAATGCATTTAAATGGGAACTTTGCAATTGCAATATCTCTGCCATAGTAAATGCAATCAACACGAAACTTGTTGTGCTCAGTTCGGCATGCCGCTCTGAGGCTCTGTACCAATTTGGCGGAGATCGGCCATTAGGGGGCGCTATAATCAACGTTTTGGCCCTTTTACTCTATGTTAATGCCATATTTGCAATGCAAATGTACCACAGACCTTCCAGGTCACACGTCTCAATATTTACTGATGTTTGCCTCCTACCGTTAGGTTTCGGTTATTTTTCTTGTTTTCAGTCCCCAGACACAATGCATGAGTGGCAGTAGGTATACAATGGATTTATGTTTCAGTTGAATTTACTAAATTGCCTGATCAATAAAAATCAATCAATGAAATTGTATCAGTACCACTACAAAGTCTACACCGTAGTGTCATAGATTTTGGAAACATAATATATAGCTTTTGGTCAGAGGATAATGACAAATGCAAAGTTTAATCATGAGAACATCTTGATTAAACTTTGCACAGTCTGTAACCAGGCTTAATAATGAGAAACACTATTTAGCTGTCTAACCCAGTCACAAAAGGGTTAACTTTTATTTTCGTATCTTGGATGGACTTGAAAGTGAGCCAATGGGTGAACTCTATGAGGCAGTGAGCTGACCAATCAGCTGCCAGCTAGGCTCCGTTACAGTTACGCCTCTAGTTTCGCATCTCTGCATGTTCTTTTGGCGCTTGCACTCGAGCACAGGAGGCTGCGTTATCCACTTGGTGAGGAAAAAAACGACATGGAAGTTCTATAATCATTATTGCTTATACTGACTACACCTTGTTGTAATATAGAGTGTAAAAGGGAGTTGTGCCCCTGTGATCACGGAGCTAAAGGCAGTGAATTCCGCTAAATTGTTGAGTTGTTTATCTGGTGCTAGGCCTCTGAGTTCGCTAGCATTCATGCTAACAGGCCAGGCTTTTGATACTGACACAGTAACTTAACTTTTGTGGGTTATAAAAATAAATATTACCTTTCCTCAAGAGGTCCCAGACAAGAAGGTATTTTTAAGTTCATTAAAACGTTCTATAGGTGATGAGAAATGTAGTTGTGTGTGTTTGACCAAATCTTTCTCTTGTTACAGTTCATTCTGATTGTTGGCGATTCGCATCTGCGGGCTATAGTTGAGGGGATTGTTCCGATGCCAAAGTCAAAAGACGCTCCGCTGTCGTTTGGCTTACCAATTGGCTGGAAAGTGTTGGACCACGCAGGAAGGTAATACAGTGCTAATGTTTTTTGTAGTATTTTCATAAATTTTCCATTGTTTGTTGTTAAATATATTTTCCAATATTGTTGCTAAATATATTTATATTTGCAGAAGTCTCGACCAGCTGGCAAGTCTGGTGTTCCTGCCAAGAAGAGGCAAGTTCAGCAGGAGGAGGTTAGTTGATTTTTGTTATATAGTGAATCTATTTTTGTAATATACCGTAAGTTATTAGATTAGAGATTTACTTAAATGTGATCTTGGGTAACATGTTTAATAACTTAATATTGGTGCATTCTCTGTTTATGGCATCCTATCTCCAGGTTTTTGTGTCGAAGCCAAATCAAGTGCCAATGGTCCGTCGAAGGGTCCCTCAAAGGTCCTCCCCCAGGGTTGCTGCATCGCGAAACTCAGAAGATGGCTGGACAGATATTGGACTAGGCAGGAAGGTAATAAAATGTTTTTTTCTTCTGTATTTTCATACATTTCTCAGTGTTTTATATTGTTAAACATATTTTTCAGTATTTTCATGAATTTTAATGGACAAATGCAACTCTTTTCTCTCACTTTTTCAATCCAAAATCAACACCATTCATAGGCGCTGATAGCGTGCAATTAAACATTGCAGTTGGTGCTAAGTGGAGGGTCTGTCATAGTGTGATTGGTTATGTCGGTGTCATTGATTCTTAATTTCCCACGAAGCACCCACAGAGGAAAACATAAATAACATTGCAGTTGGTGCCAAGTGGAGAGTCTGTCATAGTGTGATTGGTTATGTCGGTAGCATTTCCCACGAAGCTGATCGCGGTAACGTGTCAGTTGAACTTTTCCTCTCCAATCCTATCCGTGTATCATTGTTAAAGGTAGTCTGTTGACCGCTACGTTTGCAACGGCGACGTACTGCAGACGTCGCGGCTCGCGCCTCTCGATATTTACCGACGTTTGCCTCCCAGTTGCCCGGCTTCGGGTTCTGCTTTCGCGCACTCCCCGGGGCGTCGGGGGTGACTGGCGTGGGTGGCTTGGGCCCCGTCATAACTGCTTGCAGTTCTAGTTAAACACTTTTTTTTATATATATATATTTTTGATATAATTTAATTATTTTTTATAAGACTGGTGAGTCCCGCCAGTTTCAACGGTACAACGGGAGCTCAAACTACAGAGGCTATAGAGATAAAAAACCATGCCGAATATCAGTATAACAACAATACCTACCAGAGAAAGGACAGGGACAACAGCCGTCCACAGAACCGCCGACCACCAAAAAACGGAGCTCCGCACCGAGGAGCCTCTCAGCGGGGCTGGCAGCGGCCTCTACAACAGCAGCGGTGGCAGCAACAAGGACAACGATCCCGGAGCTGGAAGGACGGGAACCAACAGAGAGGAAGGTTTGTTCGTCCCATGAAAATGAGCAGCAGAAAAAGAATGAGGATGACTCAGACTTTACAACCAGAACTAGGGTTATACACAGGAAAATTAAAGCTGCGCATCACTTAAACAATGTCACTGCTCCTGATGCACCACCAGCTATTGCTAGGATGACACAAAACCTCATTAGCTCCATTAAACCTGCAGATCAAACCCTAGAACAAGCCACATCATTGAGGGTAATGCCAGGAAATTGGGAATACCGAGATTAGACTGATACTATTGGATTCGGAGAGATCCTGCTCTTCCTTCCTGCGTTTTTCCTTCCTGTGTTCTTTTTACACCCCAAAGCCTTTTTCAATGGTTTAGGGTTTTACACCATGACAAAAGCAACTGTTGTATGTGAGGACATCAGAGGTGCAGTCTGTACACACCAATTCTAATTTGAACAGCGCCTCCTATAGTTGTGTGGTGTATGGAACACAGGATGGACTTTGAAGAGCTGGCCTTGAGCTCTGGATTTCTGGACCACTGGCCCTGGCTGACAAAGGTGGTTCTAGCTTGCGCTGTTAACAGACACCCTAGTCGGCCAGGTGGGAAGTGATATCTTTATTATAGGTGGAGGGCTCCTGATGATGCATACGCTCTCCCCACCTCCTCCAGACAGAGGGTCTCTCTTTCTTCCCTCCCCACCTCCTCTAGACAGAGGGATGGGTCTTCCTCTCTCCCCCTTCTCACACCACCATCCCTTTCTTCCAGCAGGAAGACCTCACCTCTCTCCTTTTCTCTATTCCTCCTTTAGACAAAGGATTCACCGCGTTTCATTTATTGGGTACAGCGGTCTTTAGAGGGGAAACTCTGTGTGACATGCGGTGTCCTGTGCACACCTTTAGCCTCCATTTCAACCACGTAGTCGTTGGGCGTGTGGGGAGGCTTCTGGGATCTGAACACACCTAACCCCAGACTCTCTGTACAAATGAAATGTACCAGAGGGTTAGGGGTAGGACCAGGCTAGCCCCCCATTTTGTATAAAACAGTGGTTGGTGTATTTTCTGGACATAGTTATGCTTGAGCTCTCTACAGCAAGAATTAACAAAGCCAAATCATCTACTATAGACATATGGACCTCACTATCACAAGTAGAGTTTCTTTCTTTGTTTTCTTTCTTTTCCTCGAGACCGCGGAGAGGGTGGTTGTTCTTGTTCAAGTGTTTTTGTATGTTTTGTTTAAAATAAAAAAAAATTAAAAAAATTGATCTTAATGTGCACTCACGCTATGCTCTCTTCTCCAAGCCATGTTTAATGAATCTCTGTCATCTGGACAGCTCACACCTACGACAAGCACCAATAACGCTTGTAGAAGGGGATAAAAAATCCACTTCAGTGCTCTTCCCAATCTCTCTGTTAAAATGTGGATTACAAAAATTTTATCCAAGGTTCTGGTGGCTAGATTGGAGACAGTTATCCCACAAATTATTTCCAAACAGGTTTCATCATAAATAGACACTCTAGCTCAAATTTGAGAAGGCTTTTCAACATTGTTTATTCCCTCCATCCCGCTCTATATTGCGCTTTGTTTGCTGTGCACGAACGTGTGCTCGGCCAGCTTACAACGCATTTTGGGCAGTTATCGGCAAGCTATTTTCCTATTTCAGTGAATGGGGACGGAATATGTGTAGGCTACACAGCTGACTACTGGCTTTACAAACTAACCCCATACACTTCTATGGATGCTGTGTCTCCTCATTAGAAAGTCTCAGGGCTACAACGAAAAATCCTAGAAATCCTGTCACATACAATGTTTACATACATTAAAATATTCTGTTTGCAATCAGTACAAATTGTATGGTATTTTATTTCAGATGAATCCGTTCCAGAAGCAAGAAAGCATTCCAGGACTGAGCGTGTGTCCAGAAGCCCTGTCAGAAGTTAACATTTATGCATGAATTTAAGAAACCAGGGGCGGCCTCTACAGTCAGGTCCATAAATATTGGGACATCGACACAATTCTAATCTTTTTGGCTCAATACACCACCACAATGGAGTTGAAATGAAACGAACAAGATGTGCTTTAACTGCAGACTTTCAGCTTTAATTTGAGGGTATTTACATCCAAATCAGGTGAGCAGTGTAGGAATTACAACAGTTTGTATATGTGCCTCCCACTTTTTAAGGGACCAAAAGTAATGGGACAGATTAACAATCATAAATCAAACTTTCACTTTTTAATACTTAGTTGCAAATCCTTTCCTTCCAATTACAGCCTGAAGTCTGGAGCATAGACATCACCAGACGCTGGGTTTCATCTCTGGTGATGCTCTGCCAGGCCTCTACTGACATTTTTGTTTCCTACATTGCGTTATCTTTACAGTCATTCCTACCAACATCTTTCATAAAGATGTTTCTATGTCAGAATCGTGTGTAACAGATGTGTAACAGCTGCTTGCAGCAATAAACCTTGTTTCTATCATGAAACAGCTTTGCAGTACAGGAAACTCTTATGAAG